>NC_079894.1:27840383-27880260 GCF_024868665.1 Triplophysa rosa | reverse complement strand
AGGGGTATCACCACCGTCGAGGATGCCATGTACCCAGGAGCCTCCTCCCGCTGACTGCTTGAAAAATTCCAGGCAGTACAACACTGACTGAGCGCAATCGCGCTGTAATGGAGACAGAGTTGAGTTCCATACCAAAAAAGAGTATGCTCTGCACAGAGGAGAGCTTGCTCCCTTTCGGTTAACCTGTGGTCCCAATTGATCTAGGTGCCGGAGCACTAGGTCCCTGTGTGTACATAACAGATCTCACGAGTGTGTCAAATGAGCCAGTCGTCGAGATAGTTTAGTACCCGCACACCTCTCTCCCTGAGGGGAGTGAGGGCGGCTTCCACGATCTTCGTGAAGACTCGTGGGGACAGGGACAGACCGAAGGGGAGGACTCTGTACTAATATGCCTGACCCTCGAAAGCGAACCGTAGGAACGGGCGATGACGAGGGAGAAGAGACATGAGAGTAAGCGTCCTTCAGGTCGATTGCCATGAATCCATCTTGACATCTGACAGATGCCAGGATGCGCTTCTGCGTAAACATCCTGAACGGCAGCTTGAGTAGGTGCCTGTTCAGGGTACGCAGATCTAGCGACCCCCCGCTCTTTTGGGGACGATGAAGAACGGGCTGTAAAACCCGTTGAATATCTCGGCTAGAGGGACGAGCACGATCGCTTCCTCACCAGAGGGGTGGCGACCTCGGCCCGAAGCACGGGGCATCCTTGCCTCTGCTGAGGTTAAGAGGATGCCCCGAAACTTGGGCGGGTGTCCGGGGAGTGGATCGCGTAGCCGAGACGGACCGTATTCCGTAGTCGCCGTGACGGTTTGCGAAGCTCTTGACAGGCTCTTAGGGACCGACAGTGAGGCTAGGGGTACGTTCTGCTTCATCGACCTCCCGGGGGTGGTTCGATGGCTGGCAGTACGGATACCTCGCCGTGGGGGGGGACCCCCGGGGAGGAGATCGGCTCTGCAGTTTTACCTGTCTGGCGAAGATGTAGCACAACGCACCATCGAATGAGAGTGCTTGGGCTGATGATTATCCTCGACATTGGGTCTCGCCGCAACGTCGAGTTGCCGAACACCGTCGTGCAGAGGGTGAGAGCAGCTGTGATAATACCCAGACGATATGCGGCACAAAGCACCGTCGAATGAGAGTGCTTAGGCTGCTGATTATCCTCGACATTGGGTCTTTCCGCAATGTCGAGTTGCCGAACACCGTCGTGTAGAGGGTGAGAGCGGCTGTGATAATACCCAAACGATATGTGGCACAAAGCACCGTCGATTGAGAGTGCTTAGGCTGCTGATTATCCTCGACATTGGGTCTCGCCGTGACGCAACGTCGAGTTGCCGAACACCGTCGTGTAGAGGGTGAGAGCGGCTGATATAAATGCCCAGAGACGGAGAAAAACTTTAGGAAGGTATTCTCGTACTCCCTGGGGTCTTCCCATGAGGGCCGCATTGGCTTTCGCCGCGGCTGCTGATGGGGTGGTGGTCTCCTCTTCGATGTCTCGAAGAGGACCAGGGCTGCTGGGAAGCAGACGGTGCACGGGATCTCGGTGGCCAGAGGGCGGTCGAGTCGCGGCTGGGGAGGACATACGTGATATCCTCTATCTGCTCCCCAACTGTCGAACCCGACAGTATCACCAAACAGCCCCCCCTTGCGAGATGGGTGCATCGAGAAAGCGGACTTTCTCAGAGTTACTCACCTGTGCAAGGTTCAGCCAGAGGTGTCTCTCCTGGACCACAAGTGTGGACATCGCCCGACCCAGGGCCCGCGCGATCACCTTGTTCGCCCGAGAGCGAGGTCGGTGAAGCCGCGGAGTTCCTGCATAAGCGCTGGGTCGGTCTTACCCTCGTGGAGCTCTCTCCGCGCATTGGCCTGCAGGAAGGCCATAGCGTGGAGAGAGGGGACAGCTTGGCCCGCAGCAGAGTAAGCTCTCGACACCTCAGATGCCGAAAAGCCTACGTGCTTTGGACGGGAGTCTAGGTCGAGCCCCGGGGGGACATCGACGTATCCTCTAGCTGCCCCACCATCGAGGGAAGAAAGGGTGATGGAACTAGTTGACGTGTACGCGCCGAAGGGGGCGTTCCAGGTCGTACTAGGTTCCTCATGCACTTCCGGGGGAACACGGCACTGAGGGCGAGTGCGGCTTGGAGCCGCTCTCAAGCCCGATGTACCGTGTATCCAGCCGCGAGCGTTGGGAGAGGCAGTGCGGTGCACCGCAACCCAAAGCCGGCGGCCCGGGAAAGCATGGCTGACATTTCGACATCCGCTTCTTCCTGATCTCGACCCCCCGAGGGAGGGAGCTTCAAGGAATCGTCGGAGTCTGATGCCAGTAAGTCACCCTCCGATGCTGCAACAGACACCTCATCATCACGTACCGTGTCCGATACGTGATTGAGGAATAAGACGGCGGACCGTCTTATGGGGAACGGTCAGACGAGCAAGGCGAGGTGCGAACGGTCCGCGAGCCAGTGGCTGACGGATTAGCGCTCACAGTAATCCTCATATCACCCTCGCTGCTCGCCGTAGCGGGCGGCAGGGCCGTAGTCCTGCCGTCACGGAACGGGAAGCAGACAAGGTGGTGGCTGAGTCCCGTGGGAACACAACCACCCGTGACGCAACGTCTGAATCGTCAGCCGCCCGCAGTGCGGGCAGGACTTATCCACAATATCTGCCCCAGCGTACTGGAAGCAGATATCGTGTCCGTCCCCCTCCTCGATGAGTGTGTTGCACCCAAGAGAACAGCGGGACATGCCACGCTGGAGAAATTTGCTCTTTTAGAGAAAAAACTCGAACACTTCTGGAACCGCCGAGACGCCCAGGGGAAGTCGCTGCAGGAAGGGACAGTCCGCTGCACCACGTCGTAGAGCCGGCAGTCTTGTAGCGAAGTCTGTTGATCACGAGCGAAGGCTCCGAAGAACAAAAGGTGAATGAATGAGGCATGCCGTCTCCCTTTTATACCCGGATATCCGGGGGCGGAGTCCGGCATGCAAATTTCATTCGCCAATTTTCATTGGCCTTTTCTAGAGAAGTCGGAAGCGATTGGTTCTCAAGGACGAACCCCATCTGTCGGTTCGACACAACGTCGAGAGACCGACAGAAAGGGAACTATAGCTAACTGTTTTACCGTTTATATACGATGTTATAAAGACTATAAACAAACCATATTCATCATACAGAGTTTGTGTGAGATAGAAACAAGCTTTACAGCAGGGAATGGTGACATAATTAATAACGCGAGCGCTTTGGCCCTTCTTGATCAACCAGCGTTACGCCACGTCTCGACGCGACTCAACAAAGACAATAAACCCCATTATAAACACGACATTTGTTGCCTCTAGTTGGAACATAATTACTGATTATTAGGACTTATGCTGTCTTTTTTCACGTTGCGTGCGTGTCTGCATTTGCAGATCACAGACACACGACAAACTCAACTCGCATTAGTCCGTAACAAAGTCTTTTACAATGAAAAATACTTACAGGCTGCGAATCTGAAGCGCCAGCGAAGTTGTAATGGTTGGAACGGCCCCACTTTTTAACCAAAGCTTTCGCGCATAGCCGGTCTTAATCTCTCTCCCACGTTCGTGAAGCAATCGTCGGAGAAATGCGCTGCACAAACTTGAACATTCGGATTGTACTTTTCTGTAACAGTGTTATAAATAAAATGTAACCATTTGTTTTTAGTTGTCTCATCTTTTGGCAGGGCAAACAAAGAGTCTTTCTTTTCGCAACGAAACACACAGCGTCTCCGTGACATGGCTGCGGCGGTGATGATACAATGAGATTTACAAGTACGCCCACCTCACTTGTGTGTAGATTTGTGTGGTCTTAAGTCAAATCATGTTACGAAGTGACGTAGATTTGTGGGGGTGTGGTTACACGAGGCGTTTCAGGCAGGTCTGGGTTCGCATTCGCTTTTAGATAGAATGCATCTTTTGTTCCCACACTTTAATTTTAGCAATTTTACGTGTCTAATACATGTATGGGTAACTTATAACACACCAAAGATACAGAAAAACACGTATTTCTGCCATATGACCCCTTTAAAATGACAGCATGGTGTTTGAACCAACCAAGAAGTGATGTCAATATATTAAATGTAACTTTAAAACAATAATACATATTTGCAAAATGCCATTGAATGTCAAGTACTTTCATTCAGTTTCATAATTTAAGTAGGCTGACTTGAAAAGGCACATAGCAGTCTAATAAAAAAGCAGAACTAAAGTAGGATAACATGAGCTTATACCTTAATTGTACCATGCTATTTGATCGTTCTGTTTTAGACTGTAAAGATTGACAAAATTCAATGTTTCAGTTATTTAATATTATCATAGACAATTTGGGAAGGAACACAGAGAAAATACCAGCAGAGAGTCGAGGAGAAAGAGAAGGAACTTCTGAATCTGAGAGAGGCTGTGAAGACACACAAGGTGAGTTCTGAGCATTAACAACAGGTATAATGTTCATAATAAAAACAAACTGTTTCAGAATGAAAACTCCTCAACAGAACTGTGAAGAGTTCAGATCTAAGTGAATGTTGTGATTCTAATGATTCTGTGCATGTGTGTGTGTGTGTGTGTGGTAACAGCGCTCCGCACAGACAGCAGTGGAGGACACTGAGAGGATCTTTACTGAACTGATCCGCTCCATTGAGAAAAGACGCTCTGAGGTGATACAGCTGATCAGAGATCAGGAAAAGACTGCAGTGAGTCGAGCTGAATGACTCTTGAAGGAACTGGAGCAGGAGATTGATGATCTGAGGAGGAGACATGATGAGATGGAGCAGCTCTCAAACACAGAGGATCATATTACTTTTCTCAAGGTAACAGAGATCTGTAAAATTATGACACAGGGTATTGTGAAGGTGTTATCATTAGAGGAAGTGGTTTTATTTCTTGGAGTTTGATATTTGGTAACCTAGTTCTTATTAAAATGAACAAAACTGACTTAAACTCACATAGGGCCACCATGCGATGACAGGCCAGTGTTTTTTACAAGTTTTAGCCCGATGCAATTAGCATTTTCACGTCCTGCGCTATGTCGTTTAAATAGCAAATGCACTTGTGCCCATCTGCCCATGGGTGTGCTGGCCTGAAAACGAGGTGTGTTCAGGGGCATTGTTGGCACGATGCTATTTTGAGGCAACTGAAAGCGATATTGACCAACTAAAACCTGGTCTAGTGTTTTTTTTTATTTATTTAAAGAGCACGTTAGTAATATACACCTAAAGGCAAGTCCACAGTGCGTTCACTCTGCTTATTACACACAGTGGGACGCGCAGCAGCACACAAACATGCCAAATATTTCAAATGAAAGAATTACAATGTAAAAGATTATTATTGTGTAGAAAAAGAAAATCTGGCATGCCCTGTAGATGGTCTGCTCGGTCGCTTTAACCTCGCACACAAGCAGATCCAGAGGGACGCATGCACTGCTGCACACAAACATGCCAAATATTACAAATGAAAGGATTACAATGTAAAAGACTGTACATAAAGATACAAATCTTCAAGTGAAACTGTATCTGAACGTATATTCATTTAATTCAGAAAATAAACAGATGTCATTGACAAAATTATTGACACCCTAGACTTAAAAAAAGCAATTAGCCCAGTGGATCTGTGGCTTACAGTAAATGTAAAACAGCTAAAAGGAGTTTTTAGGCTCAAATCTACGGAGGTTCTTTAGAGCCAGTTTTCTATATAACTCCAGAAACCTATTCCTGAGAGGATAGGTTAGTGTCAGAAATGCATGTAAAGTAGTGATGCACCGAAATGAAAATTGTGGGCTGAAACCAATGCCGAAAATTTAGGATGCACTCGGCCGAAAACCGATACCAAAACCAAAAATTACTTTAAAAAACTTTTTGAAATGGTTTTTTTAATTGTATGAATTGCAGACTAAAACCACAAATATTAAGGAGAACATATTTTAAAATAATACAACATTTATTTTCCTTGGTCATTGCAACACTATCAAATAAAACTTTTTTACCAATCATCTAAACATCAAATATAACTTGTTTACCAATAATCTAACTATTTTGGTATTATTATGCATAACAGTAGTCAAGTTATAGTCAAACTCATCAGCTCTTGCTAATACAAGAAGTTTATATATGGTGCACAATAATTTTAATGAAAACAACACGCAGAACACTGTTCATGTAAACAGGCTTAAAATGAGCTTCAGTGATATCAGCACCTGCCGGATGACGGTCCACGTGATCTAAATCATCACTTACTGACAGATCGTTCCGCTGATCATTCACATATGAAGAGTTTGTTACGTTTAAAGTTCGGCTTTATAACATGCACGTGTCAATGTGTGTGATCTCCGACAATAAAGAAACATAAAGCCGGTCATGCGCAGTCGAACATTACACAGAGCTTGCGTGTCATTTTCTGTCTGCTGGTTTTGAGTTGTTCTTGTAATATTTATTAGTTTCAGCCTTTGTTATGGCACGCTTACATGATCTTCCTTTGAAAACAGTGAGCACGAGCACTGAAGGGACAGGTGTGTTCCCTGGATATTTCGGCCTATATTTTAATTTCGGTAATGCCATTTAGGCCGAAAATTTTCGGCAGCCGAACTTTCGGTGCACCACTAATGTAAAGTTTTTGTCTTTGCATGGGCTACTTGTATACCTCTTTTTTCATAGAATTTCCAGTCTCTTTCGGCACCCCCTGCATCTACAGACAACTTCGTGGTCAATTCTGTTTCCTCTTTTGATGAAGTGAGAAAATCTGTTTCTCAGCTGAAGGACAAACTGAAAGAATTCTGTAAAGAGGGAATAGAAAAGATATCTGCTATAGGTAAACAACAAAATCTCAAGTGCATCAGAAATGAACATTGAAACTTTATTTCTTTAGGACAAGAATTACACTCTTTGTGTCTGTATTTCCACAGTAAGATGCAACAAAATTGTCCTCTCCAAAGAACCAGAGACTAAGGAGGAGTTCCTTCAATGTAAGTCATTTAATAAGTAATTTAGCAAAAAAGTTGACAGTGTCAGTTTTAAAGCCATTTGATGTTTGTATTGTTAAAAAATAAATGTTAAATGTATTTAAAAAAAACGTACAGCTCTTTGAGTTGGAGTATTTAATGAAAAGAGAAACCTTTATATAAAATGCCATGAATTACTTATGAGGTCACACAAAAAAAGATTTTTAAAAACAGATACTGAGGTTTTTGACACCCACACCTCAGTATCTGTTGCAGGGTTTTAGGGATTGTCTCTTTTCACTCCACCTTACAAGTCATCTTTTTAAGTAGCTCGCTAGCTTGCAGCAACCATATAGCAAACTGCCACCCTGGCACTACATATAGCAGAGACTTTGAGTTGGGCACTTTTTATTTGTCTCACTGTACTTGTGTCAGACATGGGGGTGGCTTTTTAGTGTGCCAAGAAGGTTGTTGATTGACAACTGCCTACCAACTGCTTAGCAACCACCAAACAATACTGCAACTATCAGAAACCTAACACTCCAAGTATGTTAGTAAGAACGGATACACTAGTTTAAATTATTACTAGTTAAATAGTTTAAAATATGTTTGTTTGTTTGTTCATCAGATTTCCATCACCCCACCTTTGATGCAAACACAGCACAAAACAATATCAGTCTTTCTGAGGGGAACAGAGTGGCTTCTTGTACTAAAACAGTCCAGGAGTATCCTGATCATCAAGACAGATTTGATTACTGGGAGCAGGTGTTGTGTAGTGAGAGTGTGTGTGGACGCTGTTACTGGGAGGTTGAGTGGAGTGGGAGTGCAGGTGTCTCTATATCAGTGTCATACAAGAGCATCAGCAGAAAGGGAAAAACAGATGACTATGCTTTTGGGAAAAACAATCAGTCCTGGAGACTGTTCTGCTCTCCCTCCAAATGCTCATTCTGGCACAATAAAAGAGGGAGGATTCTCGCTTTACCATTCAGATCTTGTAGAATAGGAGTGTATGTGGATCACAGTGCAGGAATTCTGTCCTTCTACAGCGTCTCTGACACAATGACCCTCATCCACAGAGTCCACACCACATTCACTCAACCTCTCTATCCTGGGTTTGGGTTTAATCTAAAAACATCTGTGAAACTTTTTTAGAGGGTTAACCTGAATTAAATTCTACAAATTCTGTTGTCACCACAGGTGTAAGCTGCAAAATAATAAAATGAAAATCATTTGTTTTCTCCATATTAAAATGAAATGTAAAAATAAACTCTGCATGCACAGCATGTTGGAATGCATTTTTGTCATTTGTAACTATTTGTGTTTATTTGATGTAACATTTTAATTCAGTGATGTTAATAAACCTTTTTCTCTAAACTTTTAAACAGTGAAGTGATATACAACTCTACATGTAAGATCACATTCTAGTGACGTTCTCCCACAAACTTTGGTATATTTTGCTACTTTCCTTTTTCTATGGTTGGTAAGTAACAGGGTGTTTATAGAAATAGAACTTTATACAATATCACAAGTCGTTTTGTTTTGACATCTGTTGTAGTTGTAGTAATTTCTAGCTATAACATTTAAAGTCTAGAGATTCTTCACTAGCAGACAGCAATAACACACCTTTAAGCAAAGACATTGATGTTTTTAGAAATTTGGCAGACAAACAGCAAAGTGTTGATTATAAATATATTACGGTTTGTTTTTCACTGATAGATCAACAGGATACACCCTACTTACTTGATCAACATATCCCAGATAGCATAACTGTATTAATGTTGAAATGTTAAATGTGTTATTCTCAACATTGATTCAACATTACATCAATGGTCTTTGCTAATTGAGATTTCTGAGCTTTCACACACAAAAGATCACATCAGTTTCCTCCAGGAATAAAAATACATTACAATTAATAATGTACACACAATTACTGTGCATTTACAATCGCATATTTAGATACAAAGTATAACACATTATCTTAAAAATAACCTTTGAATAAAAACTCATTCCAAAAATTCAGCTCATATAGGTCAGAAATGTCAAAAGTTGGTTTATCTGTTTGAGTTCATCTAGCTCTAGTTTAACTCATTTTATACCAATACCACAGGGATATGGTGATTTTCTAAAATGAGGTGGCAAAGTCTCTCCATCTCCATATTATATTAACCCAAGATCAGATATGGGCACCATTTACCTTTCATACCTTTTAATATCTTATCAAGTTTAGGCCTCATTAAAATAGTTCACATAACTTCAGAATAACTACAATAAACGCCATGTAGCTTTTATTTGTTACTACTAAATTTCGTGGACAGTGTTTAGAAAAAAACTATTTGAGCTCATATTCATTTTTGTATCATAGAAAAAACGCTGCTATACCAGAGAAACATTATAGTATTATTATTATATGTGGTCTGACCCTGTGAAATCCAGGCCAAATTCTCAAGGTCTAATTCTGAGATAATATGCATTAAAGTTGGATTTTAATCATTCATTTTACTATGATTTTAATCTTGGCCATAAAGAGAGAGAGAGAATCATTATTCATTAAAATAATTAGAATTAATCACTCAAATCTTACTGGTACCTGATGTGACATCCAGTGGGATTGAGTCTGTCCTCACAAACTGATTTTAGTCTAAAACAGTTTTTTAAATCAGGTGCTTGTTGTTAATCTGCTTAAAACTCACTTTGCAAGTCTCCACAGCCTCACTTAGTGACAGGAGTGGTGCGTGGAAGAACCCAAGTGCAGGCAACGGCAGGTAAGGGGTTAACAGGGGTATTTTATTAAATAACTAAACAAACAAAAACACCCACGAGGGGGTAACGAGGACACGACTAATATAAATGAAAACACTGAAAACAAAACACTTCCCTCGATGGGTCAAAACACTGACAGGACTAAACAAAAACCAGGCAGGATAATAAACAGACGGGAAACAGGAACAATGTACAGGAACACGAAAACAGGCAGAATCTAAACTTACGAACACAACGAACAATGTGGTATCACAGGGCACAGGCATACAAGCACATACACAGTACAGAGAGCTTAAGACAATCCACTAGCACAGGACAAAGAAACAAGAGGGTATTTAAAGGGAAGACAAACGAGGGATAACGACACAGGGCAGGTGTGGGTAATCAAACACCAAGCAACAGGATAACAAGGAAACGAGAGGGGCGGGGCCAATGACGAGACACTGGAGAGAACGCATATTATTGTCAAAAGGACAATAATATGTTTCTCTCCACACATAACCAAAGACTTTGTCATGGCTCTGCTACAGGACCAAGAAAAACATGACTAAATGAAGCAGAGCCATGACACTTAGACCCTGAAGCTCCTTCTCTTGCTCCTGAATTCTCTGTTGGTATTTCCTCTGGTTGTCCTCCACTAGTCTCTGTGAACAGAGAAATAACCTGTTTCTCTGTTCTCTCTGCTGCAGCTGATACAGTGTCGTGATTTTTGTGCTCATCCATTGTACACAGATAACAAATACATTTATGATCAGTATGACAGAAAACCTCCAGCAGTCTGTCATGTTGAGAGCAGATCATCTCCTGAAGTCTTCCAGTGGCTTCAGTGACTTTGTGTCTCTTTCCAGTGTGAAAGCCTTCATGTCGCTCAAAGTGAGTTTGACAGTAAGATTCAAGACACATTAGACATGACATGCTAGCTTTGCGTTTTCTCCCAGTACAGATGTCACACTCCACATCTTCAGGTCCAGCATAACTGGGAGCAGCTCGATCAGTCTGAAGTTTAGTTTTCTTCAGTTTCTCCACCATCTCAGCAAGAATCACATTCTTTCCTAAAGCAGGTCTTGGATTGAAGGTCTGTCTGCACTGAGGGCAGCTATAAACTCTCTTCTGATCCTCCTGATTCCAGCAGTCTGTAATACAGCTCATACAAAAACTGTGTCCACAGTTAATAGTCACTGGATCCTTCAGTATTCAAAACAGTTCGGTTTCAAACTTAAAATGTTTTCGGGGAGGAACAGGGATCTGTGTTTGAAAAACGTCACACGTGCAAAATGCTTTAGTACTCGTTTACACACTGAATGTCCACTAGGTGTCAGTATCACAATCAGAAAATTACACTTTAGATTTATTGTTTACTCTAATTTTGTTACACTTGATGTTCAGTAAGGGTGTGTGGAGGATGTGGCATTGCTTTGTGAAATGCTTTCCAGTTTCTGTTTGGATGTCTATTAGTATAAATATTATCTTAAAAAAACTCCAGACCAATCCTCATTCATATTTGAAGTCATAAATTCTAATATTTTTGGTATCAATCAATCAATCAATCAATCAATCAATCAATCAATCAATCAACCAACCAATCAATCAATCAATCAATCAATCAATCAATCAATCAATCAGTCAATCAATCAATCGATCGTCAAATTACAAAACTTCGATTTTATAACGTTTTTTTCATAAAATAAGTTGTAAAGCCTGTCAACTTATTATTTTATTTTTATTTGATTACTTATACAATTTTTTCTACAATCTTTTGTTTCTTCTTACCTGATTTTTAGATTTTTTAATTATTAATTATTCATTAAGATTTTCATCCAATGAAACAAGCTTTTTAATATATTAAGTTATTTTAGTTGAAAGATTTAGGATTAATCTATTTTAATCTATCAAATTTGTTAAGCATTGCTTCAGGACAGACAGGAATACAGAAATAAATATTTATATATCTCAAGAGTCCTGGATTAGAAAACAGAATTTAAGATACACTTAGGCCCGATTCACATTTCGCGTCTTTTCCGCGCGCATATTCGTTATTTTAAATGTAGACGTATGGCAATTCGATGGTGTCAGAATTACGCCATAGATTAAACGCGTTTATATCCGAACACTGTTTTTGACGGCATTTTAAACAGTATTTGCGCCGCAAAATATGGCGTCGCGATTCCAAACGCCGTAAAAAACGCGCGAAAAGTCGTCCATAACGCCGTATTTAACGGCGTTCTAAGGCGCTTGAAAAGCGCCGCCTTTTGCGCCGCTGTCTTGCCATATGACGGTGTTTAAAACGCCGTTTTGGTTGCACATAGTGCGCTTTATTTATGGCGTTTTGTGTGTTGTATAATGAGCCCCTCCTGCTGATTTCCGCAGCCAGTAAATTTGAACTGTTCTCACCCAATCACTTATGATTTGAGTCAGACAAGAGCAATTTACCACTGATCATTTTACAGGATTTTATTATGTGCGCAGTGTTACCTTTGCTAACATTAAACAAATCATTGCTTGCTTTCCGAAGAAGCGACTTCTTCTCTTTGGAAATGTAAAGTTACACAACGTGGTCAGCAATTGTATAAAGGCCAACCAATCCCATTGTAATGTATCCTGCTTATTACATATAGCGCGTATTGCCTACGTGAAAAGCAAAAAAGCAATCGGTTGAAATATTGTATTAGCTAATTTCCAACACCAGAAATCATTCCTGGTATAAGCGAGGTCAGCCAGAGTAAAAAGTAAACTGCATTCCTTTTAAGCAGAGGGTGAGGACTGTGAGTTGTAGTCTTCTGGTTAGTGTGATTGACTCGCAATCGCTGACAGTCTCTAACTCCGGTGCGAGGCCCGCTCGAACCACCAGCCATTTTTTACGTTGTTGGTCTTGTTCTGTTTATCTGTATCGCTGGGTCATTTTTAGATTTATATTTCAGTACTTAATGTGTGGTCAGTATGAAAAGAAAGTCTGGAATGAGAGATCTTTTTATAAACCGTATCTGCACTTGATTTTTGCTACTGAACTCACACATCAGTGGACTTTCGTGCTATAAACAGGACGAACGAACAGTAATAGATTTTACATTCACGCATTTAGCAGACACTTCTATCCAAAGCAACTTACAGGGGCCTTTTAGTCTATGCATTTCTTTTATCAGTAGCCCATGTGATTTTAGTTTCCATATTACAAAAATTGATTGACTATAAGGAGACGCAATAATGTTGCGCAATGATTGTAATGTAACAAGCATGAACTTATTAACTAAAATATAACAGCCCAAGTCAATGCCAAATGCCTTGCCATTTACCTCCTTGAAGAGACTGATGTTATCGTGCGTGGAACTGCAAAGAAACTTACAATAAACAGCCACGTTTCCTTTTGAAATGGAAAAAAATATTATTCAGCACATAGAAATAAGTGTGAGATTCAGGCCCGGCAACCCATTCATGCGGCCTAGCCTGGCGAGAACATGGCAAAATGAGTCGGGATGCGGGCAAGCTACTTACAAGCTACAGGCATAATTATTTTAAAAAGTTGGTTTGCACAAAGATGGAGGTTAAGCCTGCTGATCCCATTGCTCCGAAAAGTAGGCCTAATTAAACGTAATTACATACACTGTAAAAAAAAGATAAAGTACTGGCAGAAAATTACCAGTACATTGTCCTTTATTTTACAGACATTTCCGTTAATGCTAAAATGTAATTTAATTCAGTGCAAAATGTAAAATACAGGTAAAACAACTGTAAAAAATGAATACAGAAAATTCCTTCATATTAATACAGTATATTTTGTGCCCTGTTTTTACGGATTTTTTTTAGTGTAGGCGATGTTTATGATGCACCTGCTGATGAGAATGATTCTGCATGACGCATTTAAAAAAAGAATAGACTTTTAAAAAACATAATTAAAAAGCATATCATACATGTTAACGCACAGCTTATAGGCTAAATAAAGTGCATTCATTATTACTGCAAAAGCTGCATATCAAGCAGAGCGAGTCTGACTATTGCGTTAATGGAATTAGCATACTGTACTAGAGAAAATAAAGTGCGGGACTTGATTGATGTTAAGGGTTATTCAAAGATGTTAAGACACAACAATGATCTTACTCTGACTGAAACATCCAAAGTGCGTTTTTTTATGGCATTTGGATGTAAACGCGTTGCCTAATTCTGAACCATTTTGCTTTTTTCTTCCTGCATGCATAATAAAATTCTAATTTATTTATATAGCGCTTTTCGCAATGTGCGTTGTTCAAAAGCAGCTTTACAGATGAAAATCTATTTAAAAAAACAAACAAACAGAAAAACATTTAAGTGTTTGGTAAAACACAGTGTTTGTAGAACAAGCAAGGTCATTCTAATTAAGCTATGTTAACGGAATTTACCGAACCTTTAAGATAATCTAATAACATAATATATTATTAATTTATTACCTATAATAAAGGTAACATAAATAGGTAAGAGAACAAGAGTTAGAAGAGTAATTTATTCATAACAGAAAACAGTATTTACCTATAATGCAGTTTTGCGTAAGTCAGAAACTCCACCCAAACTGAAACTGAGATATCATCCCATATAAATTAAATTATATGAGAGAATGTGGCGTCATACGTCTAAATGCAGTTTAAAGGTTGAAAATTACTTTAATCAAAATAATCATTACAAAAATTCAAAAAACTTTAATAAGCTTGATTGCTTAGCAACCTTAAACTGTATTATTTATCCGAGGAGCGCGTTTCTCTGCGGCCGGCCTCAACAGACTGAAAACGGACGTTCACCCAAGCATTTATATATGATTGATTTTACTCGACAAAGCATATGAAACAAAAATAAATAATGACCATGACTCACTCGAGTATGCATGTTCTCTATTTTACATTTTGCACTGAATTAAATTACATTTTAGCATTAACGGAAATGTCCAACCCGGTCTCATGAATTGCGTATAAATAACACGCTTTTGCATTCTCGTGTAATACGTACGCCAAAGTTAGATTTTGCGTGCATATGATACGCCAATGTTTGCATGCACTTCGCTGGAGAGCAGAATGAAATGTACATGAAGAGGAAACACTGAAATAATTAAAATAATACTGTTAGGTTTAGGGTTTGGGTTAGGGTAGAGGTTATAATATGCACGCACGCTAACATTAGGTTTAGGGTTTGGGTTAGGGGACAGGTTAATAAGACAAATTGCCGGTTAATATGCACGCGCGCTAAATTGGCGTATCATATGCACGCAAAAATAGGCGTATCATATGCACGCAAAATCGAACTTTGGCGTACGTATTTCACGATAATGCAAAGCGCGTGTTATTTATATGCAATTCATGAGACTGGGCTCAAATATTGTTTAAAACGCCGTCAAAAACGGCATTTGGATATAAACGCGTTTAATCTATGGCGTAATTTTGACACCATCGGCTTGCCATATATTCTACGTGCAAACAACGCGTTCTCGACGCGTTGTTGACGTGTTAAATTTCACACGTTTTGGCCCTTCTGGCCTTCCATAGCTCTCAGGCTACAGTTCGTGGAGCAGCTTTCACTAGAGGTGGGCGATACTGCAAAATTTGGTGTCGATCCGATACCAAATACATATAGGGTCAGTATTGCCGATACCAATACCAATACGATACTTTTTACTTAAAAAAAATATACTTTTGTGTAGGGGAGAGCAGTATGTCATTATTTCTGAGGTGAATGAATGATCAATTCTTTAGACAATATTTTTTATTAATGTATTGAAGTCCACAAAATTATTAGTTAATAGGCACTGTAGAATGAATTCTTTACAGCCTTTTAAAAAAATAATAATAATAAAGAACAACAACAAAAATCTCTTCCTTTTTTCTGGTTTTAAAAGCAAATGAAATAAAGTGAAATAAAGTGCACACAATTATTACTGAAGAACAAACAAAGAACAAATATACGCATACCTGTCAACACTCCCGTTTTTCACACCCATCTCCCGCCAGGCCGCCACCCTCCGGTTTTATTTCAGTTATTTCTCCTTTGAAACTCGCGGACCGACGGGAGCCGGAACGCGTTCACTGGGTGGCTCTGTGGCTTGAGCCGCTGCCCATTTGCCCTCACAGGCTGGCGCCCTTTGGTAGACGAAGTAGAGTAGAGAGGATTCACATCCCCGCGAAAAACGTGCTCTTAATACACCGCTATATTATTCCACTCCGCGTTTTCCATTTGACGCTCGCGCCTCACAGTCTGTGTCCGCTCACTGAACACGACAGATCGTTTGATCGACAGGTAGATGCAGTAGAGTCTACTAGCTGTTGTTGTTGTTACACTTTCTTTGCTTTTACAAAAAACGTGTTATGAAAAGTGTTGTGTTCTGCAGACATCTCTGAATAAAAACTGGTAATATAGAGTTTATTTCTAATATTTCCCGTTCTGTGACCATAAGCGGTTCTTGTAAATAATATGCAAACACTGTTAAATCCATCCATGTAAATAAAAAATGAAAACATTCTGCCAACTAATAAACAAAGTTTAAACAACCGAACTACGGGACGCGTGAAGGGACAAACTGCTCGTGCTTTTTCAAACTGCGTTTAGATAGTTATTTCATTTCTGACGTTGAGATATCTGGCAAAATGTAAATGCTAAATTAAGATGATACCTTGCAGATATACCATTCATGGATTCATGGCCTGTGAGCTGCATTAAACAGTGTCTTAGATTTACATTTAAGAATTTGACATGAAAATGATGTTATGTTAGTCATAAAGTAATTAAAAGATTTAAAACGATTTATAACAGAGGGGTGCCCTATTTGCCCTGCACAACCTCAGTTAACTAGACTTTACAAAACTATGGACCCATCTCATTATTATGAAACTATTTAAGCCATAATAAGACGTTTCATCTCATTATATGAATACAATTTTAATGTGCATTTCAAACTCATAGATCTGTCATATGCTTTACAGATGGAATTGCAATAGAATACTAATATATTTTTAACACTTTACACAGTTGAATTTGTTAACATTAGTTAAGCATTAGATTACATGTCTGCATTTGTTAATCTTTATTTTCAGTATTTACTAATATTTTTAAAAACATTGAACATGCACCATGAACTAACATGAACAATTGTATTTGGCATTATCTAACAATAAACAAGATTAATAAATGCTGACTGTATTGTTCATTGTTGGTTTCATGTTAATACAGGGGTTCACAAATTTTAGATCCGAGACATATAATCTCTCAAGATCCTCCAGAAATATAGGCAAAACACACACATTTGTTCCTTTTTAGTAGTTTTCTTATTAAGAATCAATAAATTTAATTTTAATATACATAATGGTAGGGCTGTATGATTATGTCAAAAACTGTAGTACCCTTGATATTGTAATGTTGATTATTAATGTTGATTGGATTTTACATTTAAGTATGTTTGAACATCCTACACGCTATAAATGCACCACTTGTGGCTCCCACTGTCAAAACAAGCATTATAAACGTGTAAACCAATGAACAAGTGTCATTGTTGGTCATTGGAGAAAAAAACATTTACTAATGCTAACAAACATATGATTTTAAATAGTACGGGGCCTCCGAAAACAACTCAACCCACGAGGGCCCCCACTTCCTCGGCTAAGATTCCGCCCTGACATGTAAACGTCTCTTCTGGGTCATGAAAGAAATTACGCCATAGATTAAACGCGTTTATATCCAAATGCCGTTTTTGACGGCGTTTTAAACAATATTTGAGCCCAGTCTCATGAATTGCATATAAATAACACGCGCTTTGCATTATCGTGAAATACGTACGCCAAAGTTCGATTTTGCGTGCATATGATACGCCTATTTTTGCGTGCATATGATACGCCAATTTAGCGCGCGTGCATATTAACCGGCAATTTGTCTTATTAACCTGTCCCCTAACCCAAACCCTAAACCTAATGTTAGCGTGCGTGCATATTATAACCTCTACCCTAACCCAAACCCTTAACCTAACAGTATTATTTTAATTATTTCAGTGTTTCCTCTTCATGTACATTTCATTCTGCTCTCCAGCGATGTGCATGCAAACATTGGCGTATCATATGCACGCAAAATCTAACTTTGGCGTACGTATTACACGAGAATGCAATAGCGTGTTATTTATACGCAATTCATGAGACCGGGTTGGACATTTCCGTTAATGCTAAAATGTAATTTAATTCAGTGCAAAATGTAAAATAGAGAACATGCATACTCGAGTGAGTCATGGTCATTATTTATTTTTGTTTCATATGCTTTGTCGAGTAAAATCAATCATATATAAATGCTTGGGTGAACGTCCGTTTTCAGTCTGTTGAGGCCGGCCGCAGAGAAACGCGCTCCTCGGATAAATAATACAGTTTAAGGTTGCTAAGCAATCAAGCTTATTAAAGTTTTTTGAATTTTTGTAATGATTATTTTGATTAAAGTAATTTTCAACCTTTAAACTGCATTTAGACGTATGACGCCACATTCTCTCATATAATTTAATTTATATGGGATGATATCTCAGTTTCAGTTTGGGTGGAGTTTCTGATTTACGCAAAACTGCATTATAGGTAAATACTGTTTTCTGTTATGAATAAATTACTCTTCTAACTCTTGTTCTCTTACCTATTTATGTTACCTTTATTATAGGTAATAAATTAATAATATATTATGTTATTAGATTATCTTAAAGGTTCGGTAAATTCCGTTAACATAGCTTAATTAGAATGACCTTGCTTGTTCTACAAACACTGTGTTTTACCAAACACTTAAATGTTTTTCTGTTTGTTTGTTTTTTTTAATAGATTTTCATCTGTAAAGCTGCTTTTGAACAACGCACATTGCGAAAAGCGCTATATAAATAAATTAGAATTTTATTATGCATGCAGGAAGAAAAAAGCAAAATGGTTCAGAATTACGCAACGCGTTTACATCCAAATGCCATAAAAAAACGCACTTTGGATGTTTCAGTCAGAGTAAGATCATTGTTGTGTCTTAACATCTTTGAATAACCCTTAACATCAATCAAGTCCCGCACTTTATTTTCTCTAGTACAGTATGCTAATTCCATTAACGCAATAGTCAGACTCGCTCTGCTTGATATGCAGCTTTTGCAGTAATAATGAATGCACTTTATTTAGCCTATAAGCTGTGCGTTAACATGTATGATATGCTTTTTAATTATGTTTTTTAAAAGTCTATTCTTTTTTTAAATGCGTCATGCAGAATCATTCTCATCAGCAGGTGCATCATAAACATCGCCTACACTAAAAAAAATCCGTAAAAACAGGGCACAAAATATACTGTATTAATATGAAGGAATTTTCTGTATTCATTTTTTACAGTTGTTTTACCTGTATTTTACATTTTGCACTGAATTAAATTACATTTTAGCATTAACGGAAATGTCTGTAAAATAAAGGACAATGTACTGGTAATTTTCTGCCAGTACTTTATCTTTTTTTTACAGTGTATGTAATTACGTTTAATTAGGCCTACTTTTCGGAGCAATGGGATCAGCAGGCTTAACCTCCATCTTTGTGCAAACCAACTTTTTAAAATAATTTTGCCTGTAGCTTGTAAGTAGCTTGCCCGCATCCCGACTCATTTTGCCATGTTCTCGCCAGGCTAGGCCGCATGAATGGGTTGCCGGGCCTGAATCTCGCACTTATTTCTATGTGCTGAATAATATTTTTTTCCATTTCAAAAGGAAACGTGGCTGTTTATTGTAAGTTTCTTTGCAGTTCCACGCACGATAACATCAGTCTCTTCATGGAGGTAAATGGCAAGGCATTTGGCATTGACTTGGGCTGTTATATTTTAGTTAATAAGTTCATGCTTGTTACATTACAATCATTGCGCAACATTATTGCGTCTCCTTATAGTCAATCAATTTTTGTAATATGGAAACTAAAATCACATGGGCTACTGATAAAAGATATGCATAGACTAAAAGGCCCCTGTAAGTTGCTTTGGATAGAAGTGTCTGCTAAATGCGTGAATGTAAAATCTATTACTGTTCGTTCGTCCTGTTTATAGCACGAAAGTCCACTGATGTGTGAGTTCAGTAGCAAAAATCAAGTGCAGATACGGTTTATAAAAAGATCTCTCATTCCAGACTTTCTTTTCATACTGACCACACATTAAGTACTGAAATATAAATCTAAAAATGACCCAGCGATACAGATAAACAGAACAAGACCAACAACGTAAAAAATGGCTGGTGGTTCGAGCGGGCCTCGCACCGGAGTTAGAGACTGTCAGCGATTGCGAGTCAATCACACTAACCAGAAGACTACTACTCACAGTCCTCATCCTCTGCTTAAAAGGAATGCAGTTTACTTTTTACTCTGGCTGACCTCGCTTATACCAGGAATGATTTCTGGTGTTGGAAATTAGCTAATACAATATTTCAACCGATTGCTTTTTTGCTTTTCACGTAGGCAATACGCGCTATATGTAATAAGCAGGATACATTACAATGGGATTGGTTGGCCTTTATACAATTGCTGACCACGTTGTGTAACTTTACATTTCCAAAGAGAAGAAGTCGCTTCTTCGGAAAGCAAGCAATGATTTGTTTAATGTTAGCAAAGGTAACACTGCGCACATAATAAAATCCTGTAAAATGATCAGTGGTAAATTGCTCTTGTCTGTCTCATTTCATTAGTGATTGGGTGAGAACAGTTCAAATTTACTGGCTGCGGAAATCAGCAGGAGGGGCTCATTATACAACACACAAAACGCCTTAAATAATGCGCTCTTTGTGCAACCAAAACGGCGTTTTTTACTCCGTCATATGGCAAGACAGCGGCGCAAAAGGCGGCGCTTTTCAAGCGCCTTAGAACGCCGTATAAATACGGCGTTATGGACGACTTTTCGCGCAGTTTTTTACGGCGTTTGGAATCGCGACGCCATATTTTGCGGCGCAAATACTGTTTAAAATGCCGTCAAAAACAGTGTTCGGATATAAACGCGTTTAATCTATGGCGTAATTCTGACACCATCGACTTGCCATACGTCTACATTTAAAATAACGAATATGCGCGCGGAAAAGACGCGAAATGTGAATCGGGCCTAAGTGTATCTTAAATTCTGTTTTCTAATCCAGGACTCTTGAGATATATAAATATTTATTTCTGTATTCCTGTCTGTCCTGAAGCAATGCTTAACAAATTTGATAGATTAAAATAGATTAATCCTAAATCTTTCAACTAAAATAACTTAATATATTAAAAAGCTTGTTTCATTGGATGAAAATCTTAATGAATAATTAATAATTAAAAAATCTAAAAATCAGGTAAGAAGAAACAAAAGATTGTAGAAAAAATTGTATAAGTAATCAAATAAAAATAAAATAATAAGTTGACAGGCTTTACAACTTATTTTATGAAAAAAACGTTATAAAATCGAAGTTTTGTAATTTGACGATCGATTGATTGATTGACTGATTGATTGATTGATTGATTGATTGATTGATTGATTGATTGGTTGGTTGATTGATTGATTGATTGATTGATTGATTGATTGATTGATTGATACCAAAAATATTAGAATTTATGACTTCAAATATGAATGAGGATTGGTCTGGAGTTTTTTTAAGATAATATTTATACTAATAGACATCCAAACAGAAACTGGAAAGCATTTCACAAAGCAATGCCACATCCTCCACACACCCTTACTGAACATCAAGTGTAACAAAATTAGAGTAAACAATAAATCTAAAGTGTAATTTTCTGATTGTGATACTGACACCTAGTGGACATTCAGTGTGTAAACGAGTACTAAAGCATTTTGCACGTGTGACGTTTTTCAAACACAGATCCCTGTTCCTCCCCGAAAACATTTTAAGTTTGAAACCGAACTGTTTTGAATACTGAAGGATCCAGTGACTATTAACTGTGGACACAGTTTTTGTATGAGCTGTATTACAGACTGCTGGAATCAGGAGGATCAGAAGAGAGTTTATAGCTGCCCTCAGTGCAGACAGACCTTCATTCCAAGACCTGCTTTAGGAAAGAATGTGATTCTTGCTGAGATGGTGGAGAAACTGAAGAAAACTAAACTTCAGACTGATCGAGCTGCTCCCAGTTATGCTGGACCTGAAGATGTGGAGTGTGACATCTGTACTGGGAGAAAACGCAAAGCTAGCATGTCATGTCTAATGTGTCTTGAATCTTACTGTCAAACTCACTTTGAGCGACATGAAGGCTTTCACACTGGAAAGAGACACAAAGTCACTGAAGCCACTGGAAGACTTCAGGAGATGATCTGCTCTCAACATGACAGACTGCTGGAGGTTTTCTGTCGTACTGATCATAAATGTATTTGTTATCTGTGTACAATGGATGAGCACAAAAATCACGACACTGTATCAGCTGCAGCAGAGAGAACAGAGAAACAGGTTATTTCTCTGTTCACAGAGACTAGTGGAGGACAACCAGAGGAAATACCAACAGAGAATTCAGGAGCAAGAGAAGGAGCTTCAGGGTCTAAGTGTCATGGCTCTGCTTCATTTAGTCATGTTTTTCTTGGTCCTGTAGCAGAGCCATGACAAAGTCTTTGGTTATGTGTGGAGAGAAACATATTATTGTCCTTTTGACAATAATATGCGTTCTCTCCAGTGTCTCGTCATTGGCCCCGCCCCTCTCGTTTCCTTGTTATCCTGTTGCTTGGTGTTTGATTACCCACACCTGCCCTGTGTCGTTATCCCTCGTTTGTCTTCCCTTTAAATACCCTCTTGTTTCTTTGTCCTGTGCTAGTGGATTGTCTTAAGCTCTCTGTACTGTGTATGTGCTTGTATGCCTGTGCCCTGTGATACCACATTGTTCGTTGTGTTCGTAAGTTTAGATTCTGCCTGTTTTCGTGTTCCTGTACATTGTTCCTGTTTCCCGTCTGTTTATTATCCTGCCTGGTTTTTGTTTAGTCCTGTCAGTGTTTTGACCCATCGAGGGAAGTGTTTTGTTTTCAGTGTTTTCATTTATATTAGTCGTGTCCTCGTTACCCCCTCGTGGGTGTTTTTGTTTGTTTAGTTATTTAATAAAATACCCCTGTTAACCCCTTACCTGCCGTTGCCTGCACTTGGGTTCTTCCACGCACCACTCCTGTCACTAAGTGAGGCTGTGGAGACTTGCAAAGTGAGTTTTAAGCAGATTAACAACAAGCACCTGATTTAAAAAACTGTTTTAGACTAAAATCAGTTTGTGAGGACAGACTCAATCCCACTGGATGTCACATCAGGTACCAGTAAGATTTGAGTGATTAATTCTAATTATTTTAATGAATAATGATTCTCTCTCTCTCTTTATGGCCAAGATTAAAATCATAGTAAAATGAATGATTAAAATCCAACTTTAATGCATATTATCTCAGAATTAGACCTTGAGAATTTGGCCTGGATTTCACAGGGTCAGACCACATATAATAATAATACTATAATGTTTCTCTGGTATAGCAGCGTTTTTTCTATGATACAAAAATGAATATGAGCTTAAATAGTTTTTTTCTAAACACTGTCCACGAAATTTAGTAGTAACAAATAAAAGCTACATGGCGTTTATTGTAGTTATTCTGAAGTTATGTGAACTATTTTAATGAGGCCTAAACTTGATAAGATATTAAAAGGTATGAAAGGTAAATGGTGCCCATATCTGATCTTGGGTTAATATAATATGGAGATGGAGAGACTTTGCCACCTCATTTTAGAAAATCACCATATCCCTGTGGTATTGGTATAAAATGAGTTAAACTAGAGCTAGATGAACTCAAACAGATAAACCAACTTTTGACATTTCTGACCTATATGAGCTGAATTTTTGGAATGAGTTTTTATTCAAAGGTTATTTTTAAGATAATGTGTTATACTTTGTATCTAAATATGCGATTGTAAATGCACAGTAATTGTGTGTACATTATTAATTGTAATGTATTTTTATTCCTGGAGGAAACTGATGTGATCTTTTGTGTGTGAAAGCTCAGAAATCTCAATTAGCAAAGACCATTGATGTAATGTTGAATCAATGTTGAGAATAACACATTTAACATTTCAACATTAATACAGTTATGCTATCTGGGATATGTTGATCAAGTAAGTAGGGTGTATCCTGTTGATCTATCAGTGAAAAACAAACCGTAATATATTTATAATCAACACTTTGCTGTTTGTCTGCCAAATTTCTAAAAACATCAATGTCTTTGCTTAAAGGTGTGTTATTGCTGTCTGCTAGTGAAGAATCTCTAGACTTTAAATGTTATAGCTAGAAATTACTACAACTACAACAGATGTCAAAACAAAACGACTTGTGATATTGTATAAAGTTCTATTTCTATAAACACCCTGTTACTTACCAACCATAGAAAAAGGAAAGTAGCAAAATATACCAATGTTTGTGGGAGAACGTCACTAGAATGTGATCTTACATGTAGAGTTGTATATCACTTCACTGTTTAAAAGTTTAGAGAAAAAGGTTTATTAACATCACTGAATTAAAATGTTACATCAAATAAACACAAATAGTTACAAATGACAAAAATGCATTCCAACATGCTGTGCATGCAGAGTTTATTTTTACATTTCATTTTAATATGGAGAAAACAAATGATTTTCATTTTATTATTTTGCAGCTTACACCTGTGGTGACAACAGAATTTGTAGAATTTAATTCAGGTTAACCCTCTAAAAAAGTTTCACAGATGTTTTTAGATTAAACCCAAACCCAGGATAGAGAGGTTGAGTGAATGTGGTGTGGACTCTGTGGATGAGGGTCATTGTGTCAGTGACGCTGTAGAAGGACAGAATTCCTGCACTGTGATCCACATACACTCCTATTCTACAAGATCTGAATGGTAAAGCGAGAATCCTCCCTCTTTTATTGTGCCAGAATGAGCATTTGGAGGGAGAGCAGAACAGTCTCCAGGACTGATTGTTTTTCCCAAAAGCATAGTCATCTGTTTTTCCCTTTCTGCTGATGCTCTTGTATGACACTGATATAGAGACACCTGCACTCCCACTCCACTCAACCTCCCAGTAACAGCGTCCACACACACTCTCACTACACAACACCTGCTCCCAGTAATCAAATCTGTCTTGATGATCAGGATACTCCTGGACTGTTTTAGTACAAGAAGCCACTCTGTTCCCCTCAGAAAGACTGATATTGTTTTGTGCTGTGTTTGCATCAAAGGTGGGGTGATGGAAATCTGATGAACAAACAAACAAACATATTTTAAACTATTTAACTAGTAATAATTTAAACTAGTGTATCCGTTCTTACTAACATACTTGGAGTGTTAGGTTTCTGATAGTTGCAGTATTGTTTGGTGGTTGCTAAGCAGTTGGTAGGCAGTTGTCAATCAACAACCTTCTTGGCACACTAAAAAGCCACCCCCATGTCTGACACAAGTACAGTGAGACAAATAAAAAGTGCCCAACTCAAAGTCTCTGCTATATGTAGTGCCAGGGTGGCAGTTTGCTATATGGTTGCTGCAAGCTAGCGAGCTACTTAAAAAGATGACTTGTAAGGTGGAGTGAAAAGAGACAATCCCTAAAACCCTGCAACAGATACTGAGGTGTGGGTGTCAAAAACCTCAGTATCTGTTTTTAAAAATCTTTTTTTGTGTGACCTCATAAGTAATTCATGGCATTTTATATAAAGGTTTCTCTTTTCATTAAATACTCCAACTCAAAGAGCTGTACGTTTTTTTTAAATACATTTAACATTTATTTTTTAACAATACAAACATCAAATGGCTTTAAAACTGACACTGTCAACTTTTTTGCTAAATTACTTATTAAATGACTTACATTGAAGGAACTCCTCCTTAGTCTCTGGTTCTTTGGAGAGGACAATTTTGTTGCATCTTACTGTGGAAATACAGACACAAAGAGTGTAATTCTTGTCCTAAAGAAATAAAGTTTCAATGTTCATTTCTGATGCACTTGAGATTTTGTTGTTTACCTATAGCAGATATCTTTTCTATTCCCTCTTTACAGAATTCTTTCAGTTTGTCCTTCAGCTGAGAAACAGATTTTCTCACTTCATCAAAAGAGGAAACAGAATTGACCACGAAGTTGTCTGTAGATGCAGGGGGTGCCGAAAGAGACTGGAAATTCTATGAAAAAAGAGGTATACAAGTAGCCCATGCAAAGACAAAAACTTTACATTAGTGGTGCACCGAAAGTTCGGCTGCCGAAAATTTTCGGCCTAAATGGCATTACCGAAATTAAAATATAGGCCGAAATATCCAGGGAACACACCTGTCCCTTCAGTGCTCGTGCTCACTGTTTTCAAAGGATGATCATGTAAGCGTGCCATAACAAAGGCTGAAACTAATAAATATTACAAGAACAACTCAAAACCAGCAGACAGAAAATGACACGCAAGCTCTGTGTAATGTTCGACTGCGCATGACCGGCTTTATGTTTCTTTATTGTCGGAGATCACACACATTGACACGTGCATGTTATAAAGCCGAACTTTAAACGTAACAAACTCTTCATATGTGAATGATCAGCGGAACGATCTGTCAGTAAGTGATGATTTAGATCACGTGGACCGTCATCCGGCAGGTGCTGATATCACTGAAGCTCATTTTAAGCCTGTTTACATGAACAGTGTTCTGCGTGTTGTTTTCATTAAAATTATTGTGCACCATATATAAACTTCTTGTATTAGCAAGTGCTGATGAGTTTGACTATAACTTGACTACTGTTATGCATAATAATACCAAAATAGTTAGATTATTGGTAAACAAGTTATATTTGATGTTTAGATGATTGGTAAAAAAGTTTTATTTGATAGTGTTGCAATGACCAAGGAAAATAAATGTTGTATTATTTTAAAATATGTTCTCCTTAATATTTGTGGTTTTAGTCTGCAATTCATACAATTAAAAAAACCATTTCAAAAAGTTTTTTAAAGTAATTTTTGGTTTTGGTATCGGTTTTCGGCCGAGTGCATCCTAAATTTTCGGCATTGGTTTCAGCCCACAATTTTCATTTCGGTGCATCACTACTTTACATGCATTTCTGACACTAACCTATCCTCTCAGGAATAGGTTTCTGGAGTTATATAGAAAACTGGCTCTAAAGAACCTCCGTATATTTGAGCCTAAAAACTCCTTTTAGCTGTTTTACATTTACTGTAAGCCACAGTTCCACTGGGCTAATTGCTTTTTTTAAGTCTAGGGTGTCAATAATTTTGTCAATGACATCTGTTTATTTTCTGAATTAAATGAATATACGTTCAGATACAGTTTCACTTGAAGATTTGTATCTTTATGTACAGTCTTTTACATTGTAATCCTTTCATTTGTAATATTTGGCATGTTTGTGTGCAGCAGTGCATGCGTCCCTCTGGATCTGCTTGTGTGCGAGGTTAAAGCGACCGAGCAGACCATCTACAGGGCATGCCAGATTTTCTTTTTCTACACAATAATATTCTTTTACATTGTAATTCTTTCATTTGAAATATTTGGCATGTTTGTGTGCTGCTGCGCGTCCCACTGTGTGTAATAAGCAGAGTGAACGCACTGTGGACTTGCCTTTAGGTGTATATTACTAACGTGCTCTTTAAATAAATAAATAAAATCACTAGACCAGGTTTTAGTTGGTCAATATCGCTTTCAGTTGCCTCAAAATAGCATCGTGCCAACAATGCCCCTGAACACACCTCGTTTTCAGGCCAGCACACCCATGGGCAGATGGGCACAAGTGCATTTGCTATTTAAACGACATAGCGCAGGACGTGAAAATGCTAATTGCATCGGGCTAAAACTTGTAAAAAACACTGGCCTGTCATCGCATGGTGGCCCTATGTGAGTTTATGTCAGTTTTGTTCATTTTAATAAGAACTAGGTTACCAAATATCAAACTCCAAGAAATAAAACCACTTCCTCTAATGATAACACCTTCACAATACCCTGTGTCATAATTTTACAGATCTCTGTTACCTTGAGAAAAGTAATATGATCCTCTGTGTTTGAGAGCTGCTCCATCTCATCATGTCTCCTCCTCAGATCATCAATCTCCTGCTCCAGTTCCTTCAAGAGTCTTTCAGCTCGACTCACTGCAGTCTTTTCCTGATCTCTGATCAGCTGTATCACCTCAGAGCGTCTTTTCTCAATGGAGCGGATCAGTTCAGTAAAGATCCTCTCAGTGTCCTCCACTGCTGTCTGTGCGGAGCGCTGTTACCACACACACACACACACACATGCACAGAATCATTAGAATCACAACATTCACTTAGATCTGAACTCTTCACAGTTCTGTTGAGGAGTTTTCATTCTGAAACAGTTTGTTTTTATTATGAACATTATACCTGTTGTTAATGCTCAGAACTCACCTTGTGTGTCTTCACAGCCTCTCTCAGATTCAGAAGTTCCTTCTCTTTCTCCTCGACTCTCTGCTGGTATTTTCTCTGTGTTCCTTCCCAAATTGTCTATGATAATATTAAATAACTGAAACATTGTATTTTGTCAATCTTTACAGTCTAAAACAGAACGATCAAATAGCATGGTACAATTAAGGTATAAGCTCATGTTATCCTACTTTAGTTCTGCTTTTTTATTAGACTGCTATGTGCCTTTTCAAGTCAGCCTACTTAAATTATGAAACTGAATGAAAGTACTTGACATTCAATGGCATTTTGCAAATATGTATTATTGTTTTAAAGTTACATTTAATATATTGACATCACTTCTTGGTTGGTTCAAACACCATGCTGTCTTTTTAAAGGGGTCATATGGCAGAAATACGTGTTTTTCTGTATCTTTGGTGTGTTATAAGTTACCCATACATGTATTAGACACGTAAAATTGCTAAAATTAAAGTGTGGGAACAAAAGATGCATTCTATCTAAAAGCGAATGCGAACCCAGACCTGCCTGAAACGCCTCGTGTAACCACACCCCCACAAATCTACGTCACTTCGTAACATGATTTGACTTAAGACCACCCAAATCTACACACAAGTGAGGTGGGCGTACTTGTAAATCTCATTGTATCGTCACCGCCGCAGCCATGTCGCGGAGACGCTGTGTGTTTCGTTGCGAAAAGAAAGACTCTTTGTTTGCCCTGCCAAAAGATGAGACAACTAAAAACAAATGGTTACATTTTATTTATAACACTGTTACAGAAAAGTACAATCCGAATGTTCAAGTTTGTGCAGCGCATTTCTCCGACGATTGCTTCACGAACGTGGGAGAGAGATTAAGACCGGCTATGCGCGAAAGCTTTGGTTAAAAAGTGGGGCCGTTCCAACCATTACAACTTCGCTGGCGCTTCAGATTCGCAGCCTGTAAGTATTTTTCATTGTAAAAGACTTTGTTACGGACTAATGCGAGTTGAGTTTGTCGTGTGTCTGTGATCTGCAAATGCAGACACGCACGCAACGTGAAAAAAGACAGCATAAGTCCTAATAATCAGTAATTATGTTCCAACTAGAGGCAACAAATGTCGTGTTTATAATGGGGTTTATTGTCTTTGTTGAGTCGCGTCGAGACGTGGCGTAACGCTGGTTGATCAAGAAGGGCCAAAGCGCTCGCGTTATTAATTATGTCACCATTCCCTGCTGTAAAGCTTGTTTCTATCTCACACAAACTCTGTATGATGAATATGGTTTGTTTATAGTCTTTATAACATCGTATATAAACGGTAAAACAGTTAGCTATAGTTCCCTTTCTGTCGGTCTCTCGACGTTGTGTCGAACCGACAGATGGGGTTCGTCCTTGAGAACCAATCGCTTCCGACTTCTCTAGAAAAGGCCAATGAAAATTGGCGAATGAAATTTGCATGCCGGACTCCGCCCCCGGATATCCGGGTATAAAAGGGAGACGGCATGCCTCATTCATTCACCTTTTGTTCTTCGGAGCCTTCGCTCGTGATCAACAGACTTCGCTACAAGACTGCCGGCTCTACGACGTGGTGCAGCGGACTGTCCCTTCCTGCAGCGACTTCCCCTGGGCGTCTCGGCGGTTCCAGAAGTGTTCGAGTTTTTTCTCTAAAAGAGCAAATTTCTCCAGCGTGGCATGTCCCGCTGTTCTCTTGGGTGCAACACACTCATCGAGGAGGGGGACGGACACGATATCTGCTTCCAGTACGCTGGGGCAGATATTGGGGATACGTCCTGCCCGCACTGTGGGCGGCTGACGATTCAGACGTTGCGTCATGGGTGGTTGTGTTCCCACGGGACTCAGCCACCACCTTGTCTGCTTCCCGTTCCGTGACGGCAGGACTACGGCCCTGCCGCCTGCTACGGCGAGCAGCGAGGGTGATATGAGGATTACTGTGAGCGCTAATCCGTCAGCCACTGGCTCGCGGACCGTTCGCACCTCGCTTTGCTCGTCTGACCGTTCCCCATAAGACGGTCCGCCGTCTTATTCCTCAATTACGTATCGGACACGGTACGTGATGATGAGGTGTCTGTTGCAGTATCGGAGGGTGACTTACTGGCATCAGACTCCGACGATTCCTTGAAGCTCCTCCCTCGGGGGGTCGAGATCAGGAAGAAGCGGATGTCGAAATGTCAGCCATGCTTTCCCGGTGCCGCCGGCTTTGGGTTGCGGTGCGCCGCACTGCCTCTCCCAACGCTCGCGGCTGGATACACGGTTCTTCGGGCTTGAGAGCGGCTCCAAGCCGCACTCGCCCTCAGTGCCGTGTTCCCCCGGAAGTGCATGAGGAACCTAGTACGACCTGGAACGCCCCTTCGGCGCGTACACGTCAACTAGTTCCATCACCCTTTCTTCCCTCGATGGTGGGGCAGCTAGAGGATACGTCGATGTCCCCCGGGGCTCGACCTAAACTCCCGTCCAAAGCACGTAGGCTTTTCGGCATCTGAGGTTTCGAGAGCTTACTCTGCTGCGGGCCAAGCTGTCCCCTCTCTCCATTCTATGGCCTTCCTGCAGGCCAATGCGCGGAGAGAGCTCCACGAGGGTAAGACCGACCCAGCGCTTATGCAGGAACTCCGCGGCTTCACCGACCTCTCTCTCGGGCGAACAAGGTGATCGCGCGGGCCCTGGGTCGGGCGATGTCCACACTTATGGTCCAGGAGAGACACCTCTGGCTGAACCTTGCACAGGTGAGTAACTCTGAGAAAGTCCGCTTTCTCGATGCACCCATCAGTGGGGGCTGTTTGGTGATACTGTCGGGTTCGACAGTTAGGGAGCAGATAGAGGATATCGCGTATGTCCTCCCCAGCCGCGACTCGACCGCCCTCTGGCCGTCGAGATCCCGTGCACCGTCTGCTTCCCAGCAGCCCTGGTCCTCTTCGAGACATCGAAGAGGAGACCACCACCCCATCAGCAGCCGCGGCGAAAGCCTGCGGCCCTCATGGGAAGACCCCAGGGAGTTTAAGAATACATTTCTAAAGTTTTCTCCCTCTCTGGGCGTTTATATCAGCCGCTCTCACCCTCTACACGACGGTGTTCGGCAACTCGACGTTGCGTCACGGCGAGACCCAATGTCGAGGATAATCAGCAGCCTAAGCACTCTCAATCGACGGTGCTTTGTGCCACATATCGTCTGGGTATTATCACAGCCGCTCTCACCCTCTACACGACGGTGTTCGGCAACTCGACATTGCGGCAAGACCCAATGTCGAGGATAATCAGCAGCCTAAGCACTCTCAATCGACGGTGCTTTGTGCCACATATCGTCTGGGTATTATCACAGCCGCTCTCACCCTCTGCACGACGGTGTTCGGCAACTCGACGTTGCGGCGAGACCCAATGTTGAGGATAATCATCAGCCCAAGCACTCTCATTCGATGGTGCGTTGTGCTACATCTTCGCCAGACAGGTAAAACTGCAGAGCCGATCTCCTCCCCGGGGGTTCCCCCCCACGGCGAGGGATCCGTACTGCCAGCCATCGAACCACCCCCGGGAGGTCGATGAAGCAGAACGTACCCCTAGCCTCCCTGTCGGTCCCTGGGAGCCTGACAAGAGCTTCCCAACCGTCACGGTGACTACGGGATACGGTCCGTCTCGGCTACGCGATCCACTCCCCGGACGCCCACCCAAGTTTCGGGGCATCCTCTTACCTCAGCAGAGGCTAGGATGTCCCGTGCTTCGGGCCGAGGTCGCCACCCCTCTGGTGAGGAAGCGATCGTGCTCGTCCCTCTAGCCGAAATGTTCAACGGGTTACAACCCGTACTTCATCGTCCCCAAAAAGAGCGGGGGTCGCTAGATCTGCGTACACTGAACAGGCACCTACTCAAGCTGCCGTTCAGGATGCTCACGCGGAAGCACATCCTGGCATCTGTCAGATGTCAAGATGGATTCATGGCAATCGACCTGAAGGATGCTTACTCTCATGTCTCTTTCTCCCTCGTCATCGCCCGTTCCTACGGTTCGCTTTCGAGGGTCAGGCATATTAGTACAGAGTCCTCCCCTTCGGTCTGTCCCTGTCCCCACGAGTCTTCACGAAGGATCGTGGAAGCCGCCCTCACTCCCCTCAGGGAGAGAGGTGTGCGGGTACTAAACTATCTCGACGACTGGCTCATTTGACACACTCGTGAGATCTGTTATGTACACACAGGGACCTAGTGCTTCGGCACCTAGATCGATTGGGACCACAGGTCAACCGAAAAGGAGCAAGCTCTCCTCTGTGCAGAGCATCCTCTTTTTTGGTATGACTCAACTCTGTCTACATTATAGCGCGACTGACTACAGAGCGCGCTTAGTCAGTGTTGAACTGCCTGGAATATTTCAAGCAGTCAGCGGGAGGAGGCTCCTGGGTACATGGCATCCTCGACGGTGGTGATACCCCTCAGGTTGATGCACATGAGACCGCTCCAACACTGGCTACAGAGTCGAGTTCCCTGGAGAGTGTGGCACACCGGCAGCAGGTGGATGGTGATTACGCTTTTCTGCCGACGCACCCTAACCCCTTGGTCTTCAATGACCTTTTATACGGACGGGGGTCCCTCTCGGGCAGGCGAGACACGTCAGGCAGACGCCTCCCCGCAGGGTTGGGGTGCCGTGTGCAACGGGCACGCAGTGTCAGGGCGATGGACGGGCCCCCGCCTGCGCAGGCATTCAATTGCCTAGAGTTGTTGGATGTGCTACCCGCACTGAAGGGGTTACAACCTCTTGTGCAGAATGAGCACGTGCTGGTCCGGTCTGACTGCACAACTGCCGTAGCGTTTTTAACCGCCAGGGTGGCGTTTGCTTATGGCATCTAACACGACTCGCCCGACGCCTCCTCCTGTGGAGTCCGCAGGGCCACACATATCCCAGGTGACCTGAACCAGACAGCCGATGTGCTCTCTCGTCAGTTACGCCTCGCGGAGAGTGGCGACTCCACCCCCGCGTAGCCAGCTCATTGGGACAGTCAGGGCGGGCTCAGGTAGACCCCTTCGCCTCCCTGGACACCACCCATTGCCGCTAAGGTACTCCCTGCCTCGGCACGGAGGCTCTAGCGCACAGCTGGCCGTGGAACAAGCGGAAGTACGTCTTCCCCCAGTGAGCCTCACTGCACAGACCCTGTGCAAGGTCAGGGAAGAGGAGCATCAAGTGTACTAGTTGCGCCATACTGGCCCAACCGGACTTGGTTCTCGGAGCTAATGCTCTTGACGACAGCTCCCCCCTGGCCGATTCCCCTGACGAAGGACCTGCTTTCCCAGGGGAAGGGCACGTTATGGCATCACGGGCTAGACCTCTGGAACCTCCATGTCTGGCCCCTGGATGGAGTGAGGAGATTCTGAGTGGCCTAACCCCTGCGGCGGTTTAGACCACTACTCAGGCTAGGGCCCTGGCCACTAGGTGACGATACGCCTAGTGGTGCCTCTTCTCATCCTGGTGCTCTTCTCGAGAGAAGACCCGCGGAGTTGCTTGATCAAGTGGATGCGGTCCTTCCAGAGACTCGAGAATAATCTCTCCCCTTCCACACTGAACGTGTATGTAGCCGCTGTTGCCGCTCATCACGACTCAGTTGCTGGTAGTCTCTAGGACAGCACAACCTGATCATTTGGTTCTTAGGGGCGCGGGAAGGACATCACCCACGCTCCATACCCTCTTACGACCTTGATGCGGTCCTGGAGCCCCTCAGAGATGCCGCTCTTTCTCACTTCACGATGAAGACGGCTCTCGGGAGGACGCTCAAGAGGGTAGCGGACCTACAAGCATTCTCCGTGTCCACAGATTGCCTAGAACTCGGGCCCTGTTATTCTCACGCTATCCTGAGACCCCGGCCCGGCTACGTGCCCAAAGTTCCCACCACTCCCCCGAGACACCAGGTGGTGAACTTACAGGCGCTCCCCACCGGGGAGGAAGACCCAACCTCATACGTGTTGTGTCCAGTACGCGCATTGCGCCTCTGCTTGGACCGCACGCAGAGCCACAGTAGCTCTGAGCAGCTCTTTGTCTGTTTTGGAGATCAGCAGGGAGGGCTGTCTCAAACAGAGATTGACGCACTGGATCATGGGCGTCGTCGATGGCGTACCTGTCCTAAGATCGCCTACGCCCACTGGGTGAGAGCTCTCTCCACACGGAGTACAGCCTCCTCGTGGGCACTGGCTTGAGGCGCCTCTCTGGCAGACATTTGCAGAGCTGCGGGTTGGGCTACACCCATCACCTTTGCGAGGTCCTACAGCCTCCGCGTAAAACCAGTCAGCTCGAGTCTTGCGGGCATCAGGCAAAACCGGCGACCGGTAGGGTGTATGCCTGTGTCAGTACCTTCACCCCCCTTTCTCCTAAGGGGGTCAGCGTACTAACTAGCCTCCCTTCTTCCCCCACTGGGTGAAGAACAGGCACTCCATCCATCACTAGTAAGCACCTCCTGTGGGCGGGCTGGGCAGAGCAGCCCTGCCCCTTAGGCCGGATATCACCTGAGTTATTCGCAACATGCTCTAACCGGACCTAGTGCTACCAGACGTTGCAACCTACCAGCAGGGCGGTTCCGTCTGATGTATCCTCATGCTGGTTCCCACCTTGGTAACCCATGACCTCCTTAGGTGGACCTCCACCTCGCGGTTAACTCCTTCAGTCCGCACTTTCTTCCCATGAGTTCTTCCCTATCGGTGAGACCATGTTGGTATCTCCACTATTCTCCTCCCTGCGGTAGGAAGTGGTCTCTGTAGCGCATCCCCCACTTGAGGAAGTAGCGCTTACCCAGTGCCTTACGGTTCCGGGCGGCTTCTCGCTGTTAGAGAAACAAGGCCGCCGCCTGTGAGGCCGAAGGTAGGGGCCTTCCCACCTTTCAAGAAAGCTCTGGGACCCCCTACCTACCCACTGGTAGGTTACAATTTCGCGGTAGCGTTGACGGCTGACACGCCCAGGCCTGTCACCGTCGCTTCGTTGAGATTGTGACAGGGCACCGTGTTATGGCGTTTTCCATTGGAACCCCATCTGTCGGTTCGACACAACGTCGAGAGACCGACAGAAAGGGAACGTCTCGGTTACGTTTGTAACCTCGGTTCCCTGATGGAGGGAACGAGACGTTGTGTCCTCTTGCCACAACACGTGCTGTCCACTGCAGCAGTCGTGAGAGGTCTCAGGCTCCTCAGAACTAAGGTGAATGAATGAGGCATGCCGTCTCCCTTTTATACCCGGATATCCGGGGGCGGAGTCCGGCATGCAAATTTCATTCGCCAATTTTCATTGGCCTTTTCTAGAGAAGTCGGAAGCGATTGGTTCTCAAGGACGAACCCCATCTGTCGGTTCGACACAACGTCTCGTTCCCTCCATCAGGGAACCGAGGTTACAAACGTAACCGAGACGTTTTTAACTATTNATGCTCTGGATTCTCTGCCTAAAGATCAAGGTGTGGTGCCATGGGTGTAAAGAATGATTATTTTCTAAATGCTGTTCTTTCGCGTTCTTGTCTCTCAGTTTTTGGTTTTCTTTAAGAGCGGCACTGCGATTGCGCTTGTCAGCCATTAGAACAAGCGTCTTAATGAGCAGACAGGTTTCAACTGAGGTAAACATGATGGACAGAATCCACGAATAACCAACCAGGAAACGCCAACATGACTGACGGAACGTCACTAAGACTTAGAAGTAGGGTCTGCACTGTAAGGTTGGTTGGTAGGAAACAGTGCAGGCCCTAGCTTTTTTTAACGATAATCCAATCTGATAATAATGTTAATTTAATTCAATGTTTTTTTTCCCCATTGAATTAGATTGTTTCCTAACTCTGGTGCAGCGCTCTGGGCGGGACTGTATGCTATCTGGTCGATTTTTATGTTTTTAGATATAGTCTATTCTTAATCTTAAAAAAAGTGCTTTTGCTGTGGTTGGGTGAGGGAAGGTTGTCTTCAGTCCACCCCAGGGTCTCACTAAGAGTTAGAAGTAGGGTCTGCACTGATAATAATGTTCATTTAATTCAATGTGTTTTTCCATTGAATTAGATTGTTTCCTAACTCTGGTGCAGCACTCTGGGTGGGACTGTATGCTATCTGCTCAATTTTTGTGTTTTTAGATATAGTCTTAATTGTAAAAACGTGCCTTTGCTGTGGTTGGGTTTGGAAAAAAGGGAGGGCAGGTGGTCTTCAGTCCACCCCAGGGTCTCACAGTGTTGGATCTCTCCCAACACTTTTTATATTTATCTAATGTTAGAAAACGCTGGGAAAACTTTGCATTTACGCAACATTTAAAAGTGTAACGTTAGAAAGTAGGTAGATAACACTATAATGGTATGGTTCAACAAAAAAACGTACCTGGCTGGGTCGGACTTTAAATGGCTAGAAAGCAAGCGGGTACTTTTGAATATTCCATTTGTTTAGCAAATTGCAGCGGTCCATTTTTCTTCTTTTCTCTCTTTCGTCAGTCTTTAAAAATAAATCCCAGATATCGCGCTGTACAATCCATCGCACAACTTTTTTCCGTTCTCATTCTCAACTAGACTCGCTTGAATTTCGTGTGCGGTGACGTCACGTGCAAGCATGTGCCCCGAACATCAAAATAAAAGCGTTGTTCAACGAAAGGTGAAATCAGATGTCAATCAACATAAGTAGCGAATCAAATTTTGGGGTGGCACCCAGGGTGGCCAATTGGATGTCAGGGGTGTTCAGTGCCACCCTGGATCCCCCTCTGGCTCCGCCACTGCCCCCACCAGAAAATTCTCTGGACCCGGCCCTGGTGCCTGCCCATGCGTTTAAGCCGATTACAATGTATTTCCTTCAATAAAACACATGTAAGAGATGATAGTGTTGATGATTTACCTTGGATTTGAGCGAGAGTGCAGGCTGCATCGTATTTCAGTGTTGCGAGTGGAATCAGAGCGGCAGGTCAATGGTAATCCACTGTTTCCTCAAAATAGTCTGTTTGCAAACAGCAGAAAGCCGTCTGCATGCAGCGCGCATACAGTAAACCCAAATGTCATTTACTCTGCTGCGCGTAATAGCACCATTTTTTATTAAAATACAATATATTGGTCCGTGTTCTGCTTTCTGTCATGCGCAGTGCACATTTTGATGACGTAAGACGAATGCACCAGGGTTCGACAGAATCAAGTTGAGTCTGAAACCAAACCAACGCTGCAGGGGGCGCCGGGAACAATCACACTCAAGTTCGGACCGCAGCAAACGAGCCCAATCTGAAAATGCCCTAAAATAGAAACGGCCATTGCGCAGAGCTGTCGCGGCTGGTTAGTAGTGATGGCCGGTTCGCGAACAAATCGTTCTTTTGAGCCGGTTCTTTTCAGTGAACCGGTCGATCCATGCTGCGGCCATGTTACGGCAGCAAACTTCCTTGATTATTACGCCGGAATAGGAGTATAGTTCCTAATCAAATCGGCCTAGAAAATTGCAACATTTTCTACCTGTCTTAGTACACGATATAACTACAGAAGAGTCAAGTTTTAAATAGGAAAAAAGTCTAAACTCTTTGGTCATTTTTGAACGCGATGCTACTGGTCTAATTGGATTCAATGATCCATGCTAAGCTATGCTAAAAGTGCTATCGCCAGACCCAGAGATCGGCAGAATACATTCCAAAACTGTAAAACTCTTGCAGGGGAGTTGGAAAATTTGCATATTTCCCCCAAAAATGGAATGTTCTTTTAAGACTTAAAATATCATAGTTTGCTGCACATCACTGTGCCTGTATTTGGGTGCTTTAGTTGCAAAATTTATATGTAAGAAACGTGTCAGATCATGATGATGATTTGTTAACTGACAGAAGTTACGATTAATGATTTTATTTTGTGCTGAGCCTGAGGGTCCGTGTAGTATTTTCATCCCAGCCGGCCGGGATGAAAGACTTGACGCGTTACGCCAGGGCGAGTNCGTTCTCATTCTCAACTAGACTCGCTTGAATTTCGTGTGCGGTGACGTCACGTGCAAGCATGGGCCCCGAACATCAAAATAAAAGCGTTGTTCAACGAAAGGTGAAATCAGATGTCAATCAACATAAGTAGCGAATCAAATTTTGGGGTGGCACCCAGGGTGGCCAATTGGTTGTCAGGGGTGTTCAGTGCCACCCTGGATCCCCCTCTGGCTCCGCCACTGCCCCCACCAGAAAATTCTCTGGACCCGGCCCTGGTGCCTGCCCATGCGTTTAAGCCGATTACAATGTATTTCCTTCAATAAAACACATGTAAGAGATGATAGTGTTGATGATTTACCTTGGATTTGAGCGAGAGTGCAGGCTGCATCGTATTTCAGTGTTGCGAGTGGAATCAGAGCGGCAGGTCAATGGTAATCCACTGTTTCCTCAAAATAGTCTGTTTGCAAACAGCAGAAAGCCGTCTGCATGCAGCGCGCATACAGTAAACCCAAATGTCATTTACTCTGCTGCGCGTAATAGCACCATTTTTTATTAAAATACAATATATTGGTCCGTGTTCTGCTTTCTGTCATGCGCAGTGCACATTTTGATGACGTAAGACGAATGCACCAGGGTTCGACAGAATCAAGTTGAGTCTGAAACCAAACCAACGCTGCAGGGGGCGCCGGGAACAATCACACTCAAGTTCGGACCGCAGCAAACGAGCCCAATCTGAAAATGCCCTAAAATAGAAACGGCCATTGCGCAGAGCTGTCGCGGCTGGTTAGTAGTGATGGCCGGTTCGCGAACAAATCGTTCTTTTGAGCCGGTTCTTTTCAGTGAACCGGTCGATCCATGCTGCGGCCATGTTACGGCAGCAAACTTCCTTGATTATTACGCCGGAATAGGAGTATAGTTCCTAATCAAATCGGCCTAGAAAATTGCAACATTTTCTACCTGTCTTAGTACACGATATAACTACAGAAGAGTCAAGTTTTAAATAGGAAAAAAGTCTAAACTCTTTGGTCATTTTTGAACGCGATGCTACTGGTCTAATTGGATTCAATGATCCATGCTAAGCTATGCTAAAAGTGCTATCGCCAGACCCAGAGATCGGCAGAATACATTCCAAAACTGTAAAACTCTTGCAGGGGAGTTGGAAAATTTGCATATTTCCCCCAAAAATGGAATGTTCTTTTAAGACTTAAAATATCATAGTTTGCTGCACATCACTGTGCCTGTATTTGGGTGCTTTAGTTGCAAAATTTATATGTAAGAAACGTGTCAGATCATGATGATGATTTGTTAACTGACAGAAGTTACGATTAATGATTTTATTTTGTGCTGAGCCTGAGGGTCCGTGTAGTATTTTCATCCCAGCCGGCCGGGATGAAAGACTTGACGCGTTACGCCAGGGCGAGTGACGTCATTCATCCCAGTCTCACGGCAGTTCGTGATATAGTCACGAAATTTAATCTATTGGTTCGTGTTGGTGGACACGAATTTCCCTCTTTTTTCGTGTCACTCACCACGAATTTCCATCTAATGTACAAAGTATTTCAATAGGAAAAATCTTTCGTGACCTCCACCACGAACATAACCCGTAATGCGAACTTGCATTGTTGGTTGCGGTGCTCTTCCAAGCCAAATCAGGGTCCAAGCAAGGTCATCGGGATTTCCCGGTGCTCCCAATTGCCAGTGAAAATGAAATACCGCCTGAATCATTATCCCACGGAACAGAACAGCCACTGGCACGCTTTTCTTATACTTTTCATACAGAAGACTTTTCAATGCAAACGCGCAATCAGTTGCTGTGGGAACATAATTCTCAGTCGTTTCTGTGAAGGACCAGACACATTTGAAACTCATTGTCAACACAGTAGGCTATACACACGTCAGGGTCGAACACCTTACATTGCCATTATTTAGAATAAACTCCTACTACACAAAATAAAAATAAATCAACTAAAAGAAGTTTAAATTGTTTTTCAATT
>NC_079894.1:27824096-27839456 GCF_024868665.1 Triplophysa rosa | reverse complement strand
TCTTCCTGGGCTCGACCCCCCGAGGGAGGGAGCCCGAGGAATCGTCGGAGTCGGATGGCAGTACGTCACCCCCCGATGCTGCAAGAGACATCTCATCACCACGCATCGTGTCCGAATACGTGGTTGAGGAACAAGACGGTGGGACCGTCTCCTGGGGAATGGTCAGACGAGCTAGACGAGGTGCGAACGGTCCGTGAGCCAGTGACTGGTGGATTATCGCTCACAGTAATCCTCATATCACCCTCGCTGCTTGCTGTAGCGGGCGGCAGGGCCGTAGTCCTGCTGCCACGGAACGGGGAGCAAACGAGGTGGTGGCTGAGTCCCGTGGGAACACAGCCACCTGTGACGCAACGTCTGAATCGTCAACCGCCCGCAGTGCGGGCAGGACGCATCCACAACGTCTGCCCCAGTGTACTGGAAGCAGACACCGTGTCCGTCCCCCTCCTCGATGAGTGTGTTGCACCCATGAGAACAGCGGGACATGCCAGGCTGGAGAAATTTGCTCTTTTAGAAAAAAACACTCGAACACTCCTGGCACTGCCGAGACGCCCAGGGGAAGTTGCTGCAGGAAGGGACCGTCCGCTGCACCACGTCGTAAGATTCCAGCAGTAATTCGGCGTAGAGTTTGAAGTCTCGAAGTCGATCGGTGTGAAGGCTCCAAAGAACAAAAGGTGAATGAATGCAGCACGCCGTCTCCCTTTTATACCCGGATATCCGGGGGCGGAGTCCGGCATGCAAATTTCATTCGCCAATTTTCATTGGCCTTTTCTAAACTAGTCAGAAGTTGATAGGTTCTCAAGAGCGAACCCTATCTGTCGGCTCGACACAACATCGAGAGACCGACAGAAAGGGAACCAGTTAACATTATGCTCCCTTTGTTCCCTTTCCAGAAATCACGTGACATTATTTAATCTGTTTAACTGGAATCACATGAGGCAACTCAATAAACTTCATGAAATGCAATAGAACTTTAAAAAAAGACAAACGTTTATTTTATATTTAAAAATACATTCCGGGTTGGCCTGCAATGTTCATGTTTGGCGTTTAAAAAAACGCATTATATTTCACATATTTCATCTGTATTCTACAGCGCTGTATCCATTCTGAAATGAAATGAGCGGAAATGGGCGGCTGAAGGATCAGTTCAAGCCCAAGTTGGATAATAAAAACGCAGATTGACCATCGCGGTTTTTGACCTTCTGGACTTTGCAGCTTCACTAGGCAGAGACACGCACCGTGTAGGTGATTCACGGCATCTCTCTCTCTCTCTCTCTGTCTCTCTCTCGCTCTTTCTCAAATAAATGCTATAATTTGTTCAAATAAATGCAATCCTATGGCTCTACTCTATCTCTGTGTCGCATTTAAAGTGGACGGAGTGCTAAAACTTTTTCACTCGTCTGATCAAAAATTGTAGGCTACTGTAAACTTCAACAATAGCTTTAACTTGGCAACTTGGCAAATGACCATGGTATAACCGGGATAATCCTCCGCTTCGAAATCACTGATATTTATCATATTATAGCAACTACAACGCCTCAACAAACTCTGCACTTTCGAATCACTTTTAAACGTTCATTTTCAGAAGGATATCAGAAAGAACTTTAATGACGGATATGTTTCCACATACAGTACGAGGAATGTGTCATGGTGTCACAAGCTACTATAGCACAATAGAATGACAGTGACAGACAAGACAGATAATAAAAGAATACAAAATAGGATAAGTAAACATGAAGATACAGAAAATACTTCTACAAAACTACAAAATATACAATATATTAGGGCTGCAGCTATCGATTATTTTAGTAATCGAGTATTCTACTGATTTTTCATCGATTAATCAGGTATTCGGATAATAAATACTTTTTCTTTATTAAAGAGCAACTCTAAATATACAAGAGAAAATAAGATAGGTCTCTTAAAATGAACAACTAATTTGTTTCCTTTTTAGAACAATTAAAGTATTTATTGCTGAAATTGCATACATTCATATCTGTGAAAACGAAACCCATTTAGTACATTCCATTGCCATATTACATTCAAAATGCAATATAGGCCTAATACAAATGTATAAATAAGAAACATTAATAAAAATAGAATGAATCATTTCAAAGGTAAACAACTAACTTCAGCTTATGCATTATGCATTTAGTTTATCTAAATCAGTTTTAGTTTCTTTTTTACTATTAAATATTTGTCCACATAAAAATACAGAGTTAACCAGACTTTTATTTTGGCAGGTCATTGGAAGACGCTTATTTTTTAGCGTGTTAGCTTCACTCAGTAAAATGTTCTGAAATGAACTCTCAGAGCAACTCTGGAGATGAAGTTCATGTGTTCATGTCCTCATAAAGTGCAGTTCATTCACTCAGACACGCAGAACAGACAGATGACGTGTAAATAACATGATTCGGCATCCACTAACGTTAGTCCGAATCTAGTTTGATGGACTCAATACAGCCGGAAAACAAGCTTCACTCGCAAAATAGACTAAAACTAAGTAAAACAGCAGTTCACCATTTCAATAAGCTATCACTCATTTATCAGCATGAGAAATACGTGTGAGCGTGTGAACAGACTAAAACGCGTGTGTCTGACGGTGAAAGCGTGAGACTTGAGAGCCCTGTAACATGAATAGAGTTTAGCGGGCTGTGCGTCAGTAATAATGGTCCGTGGGGAAACGCAGCGCTCCGTGTGTACTGTAGTTAAATGGATTAAATGAGGCTTCGAGGCATGATTTTTTGTATTCGAATAACTCGAGTTACTCGAGGAATCGTTTCAGCCCTACTGCAGATGTTCTAGATTATTTTAGGAGTTCAGTTAAATGCATTGTAAACGCAAAACTCTGCAGGTTCACTAGTTTGCATGGTCTATTATTCTAAATAAATTGTATAGGCTACATTGACATTGGGACTTGACAGAAATGCTTGTCTCTTCTGCATTTGTCTATTCTTTAGTCTCTGTCTGTATATTGCAAATATATCCTCTTATGATAATAATAATTAAAAACGTAAATTTAAATATAGACATTAATATTCATTTTATGAAACGTAAATAATCAGATACAATGTAACTAGTAACTAGCTACTTGAGTAGTTTTTTCATTGCATACTTTTTACTTTTACTAGAGTAATTTTTAAAACAAGTCCTTGGTTTTCACCAGGCAGTAAAGCTGCTTGTTCTACAAACCTGTTCCAAGGTTTCCTTACATGCACTGCAAGTGGTTGTTGTGTTGTTACTACGTTGTTGCTTACCAGCCCACTCCCAAGACATTATTATATTTATATATTATTATTTATATTTATATTTATGTCCCTGTATGTGGTTTGGGACCCTTGATGCCTATTTGGGATATGCCATTTGAGGTAACATTCATGTTTATAGCACAAGCTTAGTGTGACAGGCAATGTGTCAAAGTTTAATAGAATTTGTTTTTGAACAAAAGCCACACAAAGAACTGTATTCTCAACATCATATCCTTGAAGTGTAAGCCGACTAGTGAAGTTTGATACATAGCATGTATATCTGGAATTTAGAGCTCTAGGCTGAATGCTTTCTAATAACTTTTTTAGTTCATTCGCCCAAGAAAATTCCTTTCAAATCAATCTTGGTTACACAATTTAATTTTACACAATTTAAAGAAAGAAAAAAAACGGAGTTAATAAAGTGGATGCAGAACAGCAATGCCATATCCTCCAGATATCTTCTATAATTTACTTTTTCAAAAACATAGAGACTTTTTTCAATTTTGTCTATTCTGCATCATCATTCTAATTTTCTCGTCAAAGGCTGATGTTTGAATGACTACCTGTACACAACCCTATAAAGCAGCACACTTCTTTCACCTCTGGGGTAAAAGCCTGGCTGTGTGATAAAATAATCACCCATGCCATTTATTCCAAGAGAATGCACAATTCGTCCTACTTTCCTTTCTTCTTTGCTTCATTCCCAAGAATCCCAGCTGGATGAAATATTTACAGACAAGGAAACTTTTGTACAATCTTTCATAGGGCCCCCTACAAATCCCAGCCATTCTCCAGCAACCCAGTACTCTTGTACCATCTAGTACCTCAAACACGTTTCTTATTCCCATGCGGTAAACCATACCAAACGTCACATGGCCACTACACCATTTATGTCGCCAAGTCTGATTCCATATCCAAGACAACATTTACTCTGTACTCCACTAAAGTACCACTAATAATTTTCCACTTGAGAAGACAGGCAATGACAGATACAAATGGCAGAAGAAAGTGAAATAAGACTTACATCTGGTTTTGGAACAAAGGCACGTCCTGGGATGGTGAAACACTTTTTGACAGTGCAGAGATATTGTGCCATGACAGAGAGACGGCTACGTTGACGGCTTCCTTTGCTGGCTGTTAACCTCTAGAAAATAAAGTAGGTGAAGGGATCAATGGTTTTTTTTTAAGTTAGAACTGTCTTTTTGAGCTATTCATTGAAATAGTGTTTTTGTATTCATTTTATGTATCATGTATAATTTTCTAAATTGCAATATGTATTAAATTGTTCAGATTAGTCATTTTTGCCTAACATCTACTTATAATTTAATAATTACGTAATCATGAATAAACACAAATCACACCTCTACTGCAGATTCATTTGCGTATATAAAACAAACAGTGCCAAAGTGTATTACTTTTAAATCTCCCCATCACAGATTATGAGCAATTAGTAACAGTGACACATGCTCTATATTTAAGACATTTACATTTAGGCATTTGTCAGACGCTTTTATTCTATGCAACTTACACTGCACTGTATACATTTTATCTGTGTGTTCCATGTGACATTGCCAAAGTAATTAAGCTTTGTTAAATAAAATAATCTTTTCTCAAAGTATGTTTTGATAGTACAATGTACTACTCATGATATGTGTGGTGTTAAGCGCCTGAATGATCATTTTCATTTCATTTAAATTGGTACCACTACTGGACAGCTTGTAAACTGTAATTTTCAAAACAGGTCCTCTAAAAGAACAACACTTACTTCAGCCACCTCTTTCTGGAAGGTCAGTGTGAGCCTCGTACGACCAAACATAAAGGGGCCACTTCTGTTGGACATCTGCTCTAGCCACTTTATAAGGAGAGGAGTTGACACACTAAAGGGCAAGTTTCCAATGATGTGTAAATTGGGCGGTACTGAAACGCACACAATGAGCACATTTTCAGTTCTGCTCATACATGTACATACTCCTTACAGAATCTTCAACATTTTAATATTTAAAGGGGTCATATGGCGCGAATACATGTTCTTCTGTGTCTTTGGTAAGTTGCCCATGCATGTATTAGACACGAAAAATTGCAAAAATTAAAGTGTCGGAACAAAAGATGCATTCTATCTAAAAGCGAATGCTCACCCAGACCTGCCTGAAACGCCTCGTGTAACCACACCCCCACAAATGTACGTCATTTGGTGGTATGACTTGACTAAGACCGCCCAAATCTATACGCGAGTAAGGTGGGCGTACCTGTAAATCTCATTGTGTCGTCGCCGCCGCAGCCATGTCTGGAGACGCTGTGTGTTTCATTGCAAAATGAAAGCCTCTTTGTTTACCCTTCCAAAAGATGAGCTGTGCTGATACGTCGGCTGTGCACGAAAGCTTTGGTTAAAAAGTGGGGCAATTCCAACCATTACAGCTTCGCAAGTACAGTCTGGCGCTTCAAATTCGCATCCTGTAGGTATATTTTCATTGTAAAAGACTTTGTTACGGACTAACGCGAGTTGAGTTCGTCGTGTGTTTGTGATCTGCAAATGCAGACACGTGCGCAACGTGAAAAAAGACAACATAAGTCCTAATAATCAGTAATTATGTTCCAACTAGAGGCAACAAATGTTGTGTTTATAATGGGGTTTATTGTCTTTGTTGAGTCGCGACGAGACATGGCGTATCACTGGTTGATCACTAACGGCAAATCTTTATACCGTCGTATATAAAAGGTACATAATATATTTTTTAAAAGCCTTACCAATCCTTTACACCCTGCTCAAGTCTCGCTGGCAAAGTTGATGCATCAGCTTGATCATTTTCCAGATCAGATTCGGTTCGAATTGATAAGGAAAGTACCGATGACATTTTATCACCTGTCAGTACCTTTGCTTGGGAACATGATGTTCCCAATATGGTAAGAGGCGTTACATTTCCGTCACACGCTTGCAGTATTCGACCAATCACTATGCACTGGTTAACTGGCCAATCATAGCACACCTCGCTTTTCAGAGCGAAGAGCTTTGTAAAAAATCTGCGCGTTTCAGAGAGGCGGGGCAAAGAGGAGATACAAACATGCACGGTATGTGGAAAATACAGCGTTTTTGAACCTTAAATAGTGTATACACATTTCATTACATCTAAAACAAACGATAATATTCGTTTTAGCTATGTCATATGACCCCTTTAAGAACAAATACACATTGAATTGTGTTTTATTTAGAACTGCCCTGAACAAAGCTAATTCACATAACAGACTTTTACATATAGTCTAGAAGACACAATAGTAAGTAAATTTACAAAAGATAACCTGTTTCAAAAGTTTACATACCTTTTATTCTTTAAACCGTATTATCAAACTTGGATGATCAATGATTGTATGTTTTGTGATAGTTATTACCTTACGGTTTTACCTTGATTTTTACTATTTTGTACTGCTGTACAATGCCCAAGACTCACATCAAGCACTTTAACCCTTATGCAGTCTTCGTTTAGGGTGTACACTCATGGTCTCTTTGGGGTCTCTAGAGAGAGTTCCCTATCGAGAGTGGTCTCTCGACATTGCGGAAGCTTCCGCATATGGGAACTCCTCCCTTCTCACCTCTCCTGAAGTCTTATTGGATAACGCCAGTGAAACTGGCCAATTGTCGCGCTCGCAACCGAATGTAATTACTGGCGACCAGACAGTATAAATACAGTGCACAGCGACAATACCTCAGAATCTTCTCTTTCACGCTGCCATCGTTGATATCGTCAGAAGCTTCTTCATCCGATAGCCACCTTCTGTTGTCTTTGTGTGGGTCCCATGGACGTGGCGCAGGATACGCACGAGCATTGCATCGCCTGCCTGGGCCTAGCCCATGCTGAGGCGGCGTTCGGAGAGTCTGATTGCGCGCACTGTGCTGACCTGCCGGCGCATGTCTTGAGGACTCGCAGTAACGTTGCTCGAGGATTATTCGGGTCGAGGCCCACTGCCGCCAAAGGGCCGCTGGTGGGCCCACTCATGCCACGTGGTGGCGGCGACGACCCGGCTCAGGGCCGCCGTCCTCTGCCGTCGCCTCGTTCCCTGGTCATTTTCACTGAGGAGACCCTTCGTCCCCCTCCCGCCGTTGCGGATGCCATTTCCTTTGGCCTCGACGAGGAAGACGATGACTCTATGTCGTGAGGGTGCTGGAAAAGGCCGTTAAGGAGCTCGACCTTAGCTGGAGCGCCCCGGAGGAGCCAGCTAAAAGTAAGCTCGATTCCTGGTACTATCAAGCGGGCTGCCGCCAGGCTGCACCGAAGAGGAGTACTCCTTTTTTTCCCTGATGTGCACAAGCACGTGGTTAAGTCGTGGACGGCCCCTCAATCGGCGCGAGTCCACGCTGCCACACAGGCTATGTTCGCCCACGTGGACGGGGCGGAGGCCCACGGTTATACCCGCATGTTGCCCGTGGAGGAGACCCTCGCTGTACATCTGTGCCCCTCCTCCTCTTCGCTGAGCACGGGACAAGGTCTGCCATCGAAGCCGTGCAGGTTTACCGCCCACCTCGCCGACAAAGCGTACACCTCCGCCAGGCAGCCTCCGCGCTGCACTCGTTGGCGGTTCTACAGGTCTTTCAGGCGAAGATTCTGCAGGCGCTGGATTTGGGCGCCTTGGATGCGGACGCTGTGAAGGACCTGAGGGCGGCGACGGACTTCGCGCTGATGGCGACGAAGTGCACCGCACAGGCTATCAGCAGGTCGATGGGCTTCATGGTCGTCCTTCACCGCCATTTGTGGCTGACGCTGGCGGACCTCAAGGACACTGACCAGAAGTCGCTGCTCAATGATCCCATTACTCCCTCTGGTCTCTTCGGGGATGTCGTGGAGTCGGTTTCGGAACGCTTCGCGGAGGCGCAGAAGCGCGCAAAAGCCATGAGCCACGTGCTTCCTCGCCGTTCGTTGCAGCCGGCGCCGAGAGCGAGATCCGCGCTCTTCCCACAGGCCGGCTAAGCAGCCCGCTGCCGCGGCTTCGGCTCCCCGAGACCCTGGGCCGGACGTCCGGCCTAAGCAGTGGTCTGCCCCAGCTAGGAAGAAGTACGGGCAGAAGAGAGGTCATCGAGGCGATAGCGGAGCATCTTTGGCTGCCAAGCCGCCTTCCTGATGGGTCTGTAGAGAGGAGGGGAGAGTTTGTGAGCGGACCGGTGCTCAAGCGGCGCCGTTTGCATCTTGTTTCCCCCACTGTTGCGGGCGATTGTTGCAATGCTCAAAATGTTGTGTGTGTACATGTATTAAAAGCACTTACCTCCTCACAAAAGGAGCTCTCTCCCCTTCACTCACACCACACTGTGTCCCCTGCCCTGCCACGGTGCAGCGCGAAGCCACAGTTAGAATATGTTATAACCGGCATCCCCTCGCCCACAGTAGCTCCCGTGTTTGTTTGGCTGCCCGTGCGTTTATACGGTGCAGTCGATGACGTCGTCGGAGGCAGAACAAATGGAAAATGGGTTTTGCGTCTATACGTTTATATTACTGAAATTACATGGAAAATAAAAATCCTACAAGGAGATTTTACTACATATTATGAAATGATACGGTACACATTTTACACTTCACTTCTAGTGAAGTGTCTAGACAATTCTAGTGAAGACACTAGACAATTCTAGTGAAGTGTAAAATGTGTACCGTATCATTTCATAATATGTAGTAAAATCTCCTTGTAGGATTTTTATTTTCCATGTAATTTCAGTTGCAGCGCTTTCCCCTCTCAGAGCGAGTGGTATGCGCATTCTGAACTATCTGGACAACTGGCTGCTTCTAGCCCATTCACGAGATGTGCTTGTCAGTCATACGCAGACGCTGCTTCGTCACTTGTCATCCCTGGGGCTGCTGGTGAACGTGCCTAAGAGCAAGCTTCTGCAGAGTCGGTCCATAACATATCTAGGGGTATGTTTCGACTCAGTGGAGATGCGCACCCGCCTCTCTCAGGAGCGCTTGGAGTCCATCTCCGCCGCACTGCGCGCCTTCAGCCTGGACCGGTCCGTTCCGCTGAGGGTATTTCAGAGACTTCTGGGACTGATGGCGTCAGCATCACCAGTTTGCCACCTGGGTCTTTTGCACATGCATCCTCTGCAGCTGTGGCTAAAGACTCAAGTTCCGCGGAGAGCATGGTCCTCGGGTCGTGCGCACGTGAGGTTAACTCACAGATGCCTCAGCGCTTCGGAACCGTGGCGCAACTGGCGCATGTTCAGCCAGGGCGTTCCCCTGGGACTTGTGACAACGCGCACGGTGGTAACGACGGATGTGTCTTCCTCGGGCTGGGGTGCAGTGTGCGAAGGCAGGCCGGCGTCGGGTCTGTGGTCACAGTCTCTGAGCAGTTGGCATATAAATCGGCTGGAGCTGATGGCGGTGTTCTTAGCTCTACAGACTTTTCGGCCTCAGCTGATGCAGCGTCATATATTGATTCGCACCGACAACACGTCCGTGGTTTCGTACATCAGTCGCCAAGGAGGGGTCCACTCCAGAGCCCTTTTTGAGCTGGCTGCGAGGCTGCTGCTGTGGGCAGACCAGCACCTGCTTTCCATCAGGGCAGCGCATATCCCTGGTCATTTGAACTGCGGAGCGGATATGCTCTCGAGGGGAGGTATTTCCCAAGGGGAATGGAGACTTCACCCCGACTCGGTACGGATGATCTGGGATCACTTCGGGAAGGCGGAGGTGGATCTGTTCGTGACGAGCGAGAACGCACACTGTCCGCTGTTCTTCTCGCTGCCGCGCTCCCCCAGGGAGACGGACGCTCTGACGACGTGCTGGCCGGACGCCCGGCTTTACACTTTTCCTGCGGTGAAGAATTCAAACAGGATCCTCACATAGGTCCCTGGTCTATCCAGATGTTTCAGGACAAAATGCAGCCCCATGTTAACTGCATCCTCAACAGACCTGTTTGCTCTGTAGGCAAACTGCAGGGGGTCCAGTAAGGGTTCTGTGATGTCCTTCAGATAAGCCAGTACCAGTCTCTCGAATGACTTCATGACCACAGATGTGAGAGCGACGGGTCTGTAGTCATTCAGTCCTGTGATTTTGGGTTTCTTTGGGATGGGGATTATGGTGGAGCGCTTGAAACAGGAAGGAACTGTGCACAGCTCCAGTGATCTGTTGAAGATCTGGAGAAGATGAAGGCCAGTTGAATAGCACAGCTTTTAAGACAGGCTGGGGAGATACACATCTGGGCCTGGTGCTTTTCTTGTCTTTTGTTTCCTAAAGACTCGGCACACATCCTCTTCACTGATCTGAAGTGCAGGAGGTGGGGTGACTGAAGGTGATAGGTGTTGTGTAGAGAGAATGTCAGAGTTGGTGTGAGGGTAAAGTTAGCATTTTCAAATCTGCAGTAAAAGTTATTCAGATCATTGACCAGGTGTTGATTGCCTGCAAAATTGGGGGATGGTGGCTTGTAGTTGGTGATGTCTTTAAGGCCTTTCCACACAGACGCAGGGTCGTTGGCTGAAAACCGTTTTCCAACTTTTTAGAGTAGTTTCTCTTAGCCACTCTGATCTTCCTTTGTCAATGTGTTCCTAGCCTGCTTGTACAAGACTTTGTCCCCTTTTCTGTAGGCATCCTCCTTGGCTTGGCGAATCTGTCTGAGTTTTGCTGAGAACCATGGTTTATCATTGTTGTATTTTAAGGAAGTCCTGGTAGGAATGCACAAATCCTCACAGAAACTGATGTATGATGTTACAGTCTCTGTGAGCTCGTCCAGATCGTGGTAGCAGCTTCAAAAACACTCCAATCGGTGCACTCGAAACAGGCTTGTAAGGCCCGCTCTGTTTCGTTGGTCCATCTTTTAACAGTCACGTTACTTATGGCCATGAGATAATGTAAAGTATATAATATCATTGAGGCATTCGCTGGACGAATGCATACAAGTATTGTTATGCTTTATATTACTAATCAGAGACCATAAAATATGTATATTTGATCACGATTATTATACGTATTTTCCTTTGAGCTAAACTAATTCCTTGACTGAAATTTATGTTTTAAATAACTCATTTCATGGATGTGATCTTGAAAGATCTGGTGGAGAACCATATTTGGTGAGCTTTGCTCATCAATATAATAACGTTAGCTAAAACCCTACATAATTGGTGGTAGAATGCGGGCTGATTAAACAAAAGTTATGAGTTAAACTACTGTCAACCTAAGTGTGTTTTAAATCAAGAACCTACAGCGAATCTGTGTAAGCACTCCTTAAAGAAGACAGGAACCTTAAATGCTTGCTAACATAGAAGCAAAATCTCACACTGGTTTCTCATGAGGTTTTTTCTCCATTTATTTCTCATTGGAGTTTGGGTTCCTCGCCACAGGGCCGTGTTGGCGTGCTCACCGGGAGAGCGCTGATATTAGATTATTAGATTAGTTTAAAGGTTCGGTAAATTCTCTTAACATCGCTTGTTCTACAAACACCATGCACTGTACTGTGTTTTACCTTTTCTGTGTTTTTCTGTTTTTATTTTTATTTGCTCCTGTAAAGCTGCCTTGGAACATTGTGAAAAGCTCAATATAAATAAAATTGAATTGAATTTCTTGTATTGAATGATTGACCACTTATTGGACCTAATTCATCAACAACTGTACACAAGCGTTGTCTTGTGAGTCACTAATGACGTTTTCTTTGGATTTTACTTGGTTCTGAATCTCATCCTACATTTAGAGCATTCTACATTCAAATTTTCATTGTGTTTAAAAAATGATATCAGTGTGAAAACACACAAACACATGAACACACAAATTTAGTGAATGAGATGATGGATAATCTACAGCAAACTTACATTGGCAATATTTTATTTGTACATTACCACTGCAGGTGAACAGATGTCACAGTGTTTAATATTGTCATGATTGTTGTGTTCTGTCGAATGTGTATGATGATGTGATAGATGAGCTCACTTGAGTATGTGGAGTTGACACTGAGGATTCTTCAGTTTGTCACAGATGTGTTTGAGTCCTGAATCCAGCAGACGACTGTTGTTCAGATTCATCTCTCTCACCAGGGTTTTACAGGACAGAACAGCAGCTACAGCTGAACACTGTTTCTCTGTCAGCTCACAGTTATTCAATCTAAACACATCATCATCATCATCAGATCTTTATAACACACACATGTATGAAGGTTATTATACTGTACATATGAAACTCACCTGATTTTCTCCACTTTACTATGAGAGTCCATCAATAGAGCCGAGAGTTTCTCTCCGTCCAGATCTCTCAGTTTATTGTCACTCAGATTCAGTTCTTTCAGCAGTAATGGATTCTCACCCAGAACTTCAGTCAGAGAAACACAAGCTGCTTCTGCATCACGACTCTTCAAGAATCTACACACAGAAGAAATCATCTTATGTTGTCTGTTGTGGTTCACATCATTCTTTACAGTTGTTTTAGTGACATTATGACAGTGACTCCAACATCACTGCACTTAATGTGACAAAGAGTGAATCTTCTATACACTAACAGATCATTTCTGAGAGTTTCGTGTCTCACAGTCAGTGTGATAACATCTTTATCTCTTGTGTGTTGTATTTGGTGATGTGTGAAGTCTTAGAAGTGAATTAGTTAAAATGTTTTGTTGTAAAACGTAAGTACTAATACAATTTCTCTCTTTTTAAAATTGCAGTTCAGTAAATTCTTCCTTCCATCATTTTCACTGAAATGGCAGTTCCACACTGGTCTGTTTATCTGATCTATACCTTCACATGTGTGACTGATGTTCAATATTTAAAAGCTTTACTCACCTCACAGTGTTCAGTGCACAGTTTGTATCTTGTATTAACTGATGGATGAGTTTGACTCCTGATGGTCCAGGATCATTTCCAGTGAGATCCAGTGAGATCAGATGTGAAGGGTTTGATCTCACAGCTTCAGACAGACATCTGTATCCTCTTCCTGTTATACTGCACTCCGACAATCTACACAAAGTATAGGGGCTTCATTATAAAAAGTAATAATCAAAATAATGTATACATATACATTTATATTTATGTTACAACTAGAATTTTCCCCTAGGTAGTTAGATACGAAATTAGACACTATGCATTAGGGTTGCACGGTGTACCGGTGCTACGGTAGCATCGCGATGCTAAAGCTTCAGAATACCCGCGATGCCGCTCTATTTTTGAAACGGTAGTATCGTAGTTAATGTTGCATATGCGCATTAATATTCATTTGAACACTTACATCTGCCTTTTGAGGTGTTTATCTCCAAAATGAATGTGTGTTTTGAATGTCTCGGACGAGTTAAAGATTCAAATTGGCGATTTGAACGAGTTGGTTAAATGATTCACGAACTCAGTGGAAAATTGACGCCACCTACTGGCCGTTTTAGTTCTGCATTTAAAGTAAGCCTAATATTTCCCTTTATAAAGACTGCTGTATCAATTAAATTTGTCCAACATTTGAATTAGTTCCTACGTGAAAAATGATCTAGTGTACTTTAGTATTTACTACAGTAAACTACTAAAACTCATAGATACTAGTGTTTTTGAGTCTTATCATAGTAAATATTTAAGTATACTACAGTATTTATAGTATTTACAAATGACTAAATGTAAATGTATTTGCTACAATTTATCCAATTACTACAGTTAATACAACAACATTCTAGTGCAAAGTATAATATAGTTTACTATAGTAAATACAAAATGTTTCAATCTAAATCTGTGTTTTTGTGTATAGATTTGAATTATATGGCAGAACATCGTGATACTACTTGGTATCGAGATACTTCAGCTGGTATAGTATCATAAGACATGTTTATGGTACCGTGACAACCCTACTATGCATATGTGTGATAACAGAAATTTCNAGATAACTCCGAAAAAGAAAGTGAATATAATTCACAACTTGACCACATAATGGCTTATGTTACATTCAGATTTTATATTGATATGACACTGCACCCATGCAGATCCACACTCTGCAAGTTTGGTGTTCGGGTCGGTACACACAGCCCCACCCGTCCCCTGCCTGCGGGAGAGTGCGACCTGCTTTATGGAATACATCACATATTTTACTCGTAGCCTGGGTGAAGTTACCCAACAGCTAACTATTAGACGAAACAATCTAATATGCAAGTCCCAAAGCCAGAGCCAGCAAATAAACCAAAGAGGGTTTTGTCAGGAAGTGAAGAAAATAAAGAGAGGGTGAGCGGACACGAGCCCGTGAGAACCACCATGATCAAAGTTCCATAGTGTTGTTTTAATTCCCAGTAGTTCATGTTTAGATCAAACACATGCAAACCTCAGATTCTCCAGTCTGCAATATGAATTTCTTAGGAGAGTGGAGATTTCCTTTACTCCTGAATCTTCCAGTTTGTTTTCACTCAGATCCAGCTCTCTTAGATGTGAAGGATTTGATCTAAAAGCTGAAGCCAGAGCAGCACAACCTTCTGCTGTAACACAGATGTTACTCAGCCTAAGGAAAAGAGAAAAAGCAAAAAGGAGAAAATCATTTAAAAAATATTTTTTTTAAACAAAGCTACATCACCTTTCCATGAAAAAGACATTGCTTTACAAGGTCTGCTTCTCATCATCCTACAGCAGGGATCTCCAACCCTGCTCCTGGTGAGCTCCTGTCCTGTTTCAGCACCCCTGTCTGTAATTATTAAGCAGCCCTGAACACCTTGATTAGATGGTCCAGCTGCGTTTGACTGGGGTTGGAGCTGAAATCTTCAGGACCGTAGCTCTCCTGGAGCAGCACACTGAATTTGCAAAGTTACCTTTTCTTGCCTGCATTTATAAATGTATCATACTCTATGTTTGATCTTTTCATATTCTTTGTTAACATGTATTTGTTTTCTGATTTATCATAGACACCAAAGACAATTCAATTCAATTTACTTTTACACGTTTAGATTTAGATTAAACACGTACTTGAGTTTCTACAGTGTACACAATGAATTCTTCATCAGATGAGAGATGTTCTTGATTCCTGAGTCTCCCAGTGTATTTCCACTCAGATTCAGCTCTTTCACATGTGATGGATTCTCATTTAAAGCTGCTGTGAGAGCAGCACAACCTTCTGCTGTGATACGACAAGAATTCAACCTGAAGAGACACAAAAGCTCAAATTAAAATTTTAATATTTATCAAGATGAGTTAAAGGAACAATACGGCATT